>NC_048428.1:20792824-20819222 GCF_013103735.1 Etheostoma cragini
CACATGTAGACTGGTTGGGCATACTCCCAGGCCCCCTCCAAGATCCTTGCGAGAGTAAAGATCTGGTCCGTTGTTCCAGCTCCAACCACCACCAGATGGTGATCAGTTGACAGCTCTGCCCCTCTCTTCAACCGAGTGTCCAAAACATACGGCCTCAGATCAGATGACACGATTATAAAATCGATCATTGACCTTTGGCCTAGGGTGCTCTGGTACCAAGTACACTTATGAGCATCCCTATGTTCGAACATGGTGTTTGTGATGGACAATCCATGACTAGCACAGAAGTCCAACAACAGACAACCCCTCTGGTTCAGATCAGGGAGGCCGTTCCTCCCAATCACGCCTCTCCAAGTATCTCCATCATCACCCACGTGTGCGTTGAAGTCCCCCAGCAGAACTATGGAGTCCCCGACTGAAGCCCCATACAGGACTCCATTCAGGGTCTCCAAGAAGGCCGAATACTCCGAACTCTTGTTTGGTGCATATGCACAAACAACAGTCAGAGTTTTCCCCCCCATCACCCGCAGGCGTAGGAAGGCGACCCTCTCGTCCACCGGGTTAAACTCTAACGCAGCGGCGCTCAGCCGGGGACTTGTGAGTATGCCCACACCCGCCCGGCGCCTCACACCCTGGGCAACTCCGGAGTAGGACAGAGTCCAACCCCTATCCAGGAGTATGGTTTCAGAACCGAGACTGTACGTAGAGGTAAGCCCCACCAGATCTAACTGGTAGCGCTCCACCTCCCGCACAAGTTCCGGCTCCTTCCCCCACAGCGAGGTGACATTCCACGTCCCCAAAGCAAGCCTCTGCCGCCCGGGTCTGGTCCGTCGAAGCCCCTGACCTTCGCCGCCATGAGATGGAGAGAGAGGTGCCACGTAGCTTTTTCGGGCTGTGCCCGACCGGGCTCCGTGGCAAACCCGGCCACCAGGCGCTCGCTGACGAGCCCGCCGTCTGGGCCTGGCTCCAGACGGGGGCCCCGGGCTTCCTCCGGGCGGGGATCTCTTCCTCATTTTTCCATAGGATTTTTGGACCATTCTTTGTCTGGCCCCTCCCCTGAGACCACTTTGCCATGGGAGACCCTCCCAGGAGCAAAAAGCTCCAGACAACACAGCCCTGAGGTTCATAGGGACACACAAACCTCTCCACCACGATAAGGTGATGGTCCCCGGAGAAGCAAGTCCAACTAATCACAGCTAAAAAGGGATGCAGCTCGTATGATGCAATCGACGCCTTTGTTTTGTATGTTGCAGTACATGCAGTTTGGGTATGAAACGGCTCAGTCCATAATCTTCAGTTAGAAAAATATTTTGGGAGGCCTTCAAATCCACATGGACCGAACAAACCCCAGGGCACTCTTGTTTAATTATGAATTCAAAGTATCTGTCTGATCCCATGAGACAACTTCACTCTTGGCATTTTGAAAACAATGAACCTGTGGGAAACTTTCTAAATATCCCTGGATTTAAAAAAGAAAACACCCTTGAGTTCTTGCAGTGCCGTGTGCAGCGCACTCTTCATTCAGCAAGTCTTTGTCATTTTCCTATCCTTCCGACTGCGCCTCAGGCTTTTTAATAGTTGAATTAATTATACTGACATTGTTGAGTATCCTCCTCTAATTGTAATAGGATCGCTGGGGTGATAAAAGTGTCTGTCAGAGTCAGAGCGGCTCACCTAGAACCCATGGGGTCTGGGATTACCACTGAGAGGCTGCAGGCGGGTCCAGCTTTGTCATAGAAACTGTGTGAAGAGAAAAAAATGTTCTGTTTTTGTAGGCTTGCATGTGCATCCGGTGGCCTGTTTGTACATCATTTTTTGTATGTACTATAGCCTTAGTTCAAGTTTACATACATACAATATCCTATTTATTTCAATATTCAGTTCGTATAGACAGCTCACCCATCTGCTGTGTAATCCTACCGGAAACAACAACATTACACAATCTGTTTCTGCAAATAACTACTGTACCAACTGTTTTCTCACTTTCATCAGATACTGTTGGAGCAAAAAATAGGAACACATAATATACAGTATATATATACATATATGTCAATGCATTTTAATGTTGTTGCAGTTGTCTCCTTCACATCCTCATACCTTGCTGAATATTTTGGACCAGTCTATTTCTCCTGCTGAAATCCAGTTGTATTACTATTTAGTTTTACTTCACAAAAAGAAAGTCCAGAACAACGGGATCTGTTGGTCCAATGGTGCCACTGCAAAACAGCCTCGGGAAGGAACTTGTTTTGGTGTCACATGTGTACGTTCAAAAGTAGTTTTTGTTGTTTCACAAAGAAAGCGGAAGGAAAAGGACCTCTGGGCACAAAAAATTCCATCCGGCGGAATTTCCTGCCGCACCGGAGCAATCCCGGAAGTGGAACATTGTGGATGTAGACTATTGCGTCACAGACTGAGGTCCACAAAAAAACTCAGTTAATTTCTAAATGACATTTTACTTTTAGTTTCACTCAGGACATGAATCCCGAGTGAAATTAATTAACAAATTACATTTGTATAGTGCTTTGTCACGGACACACAAAGCGCTTCGGGGGGAGGGGGGACTACTCACTAACACCACCACTGTGTAGAGCACCCACCTGGGCCGACCATTGCCCCAACCTGCGGAATTTGGGCCTCTTACTCTTTATTATCACAGCCATATGGTCGTTTTCTGGGTAAGGACAGGGTAAACTTACATTTAGGAAAAGTTAAAAATTGCACCTGGATCTTTACTTAACCTTAACCAAAGTGTGTTTTTTGCATGAACCTAACAAACTCACAGACTCCCAAGAAACTCTTTTATTGGACAGAGATTTAATCAGCTGTCATTCCACCAGGTTAGAGGTTTTGTCAGCAGGGGGTAGCCAAAGGAAGCCGATTAATTCCACTCCCTGTAACTTTGTTAAGCATGACGGACTTATTTGCACCCTTTGCTACAACTTGTTAACTTTGATATTCACACCAGTTAGTAAGTGTGTTGATTTCCCTCTCGGGTATCTCCACATCTGCAAATCACCTGTCCTCATTAATCAAAGCATGCTGCGATTCCAGTACGAGGGCAAGTTGTTATGTTTAGGCGGTGGATAAAAGTTGTACAAAAGTGAAAGGTAGCAATTAAATTCTTTGGATAAAAGTCACTTTTAAGAAGAGATTTAAAAGATGAAGATGAGACAAGTTCTTCCAAAGCCCTGAGAGCCCTGACAAGGAAAACCTTATTCCCATAAATCCTTGCAATTTGGACGGTCTTATATTATATTCTTACAGGGTGAACACAAACTTTCTTAGAGCGCAAATGTAGGGCTCATTTTTCTCCTATAAAACCACAGGAGCACCAACAACCAGAGCGTATTTCAGAGACACTTCTCGTGACCACAGGGGTACCGTGGTCCTTCCAAGAGGGGTAGCTAATTTTTTGGCCTACATCATAAATTTGTTCCATTTATTTGTACCTAAATTCTGCCCTAAGTTCCTTTTAAAGAAAATGCTCTGTGACCCTGTCATACCAACTAGGCGTCTTTTACAGTGACTTGACCAGTGTCCGCTCGGCCCATTGTGTTATGGTTGTAGGACTTAAGTAACTTTAAACAGGAGAAGCTCCTTTCTACACCTGCAGATGTAGCTCCAATTTCCCTGGATTGACTATTTCTAAAGACAGACCTTTTACTTCTCCCTATCTTTTCTGTGTTCATCTGCCTTGCTGTTAAATTCTAAGTTTCTCCTCGTAAGGAAGACATTCAAACGGCTTTGCCAAAATCAGGTTGACATTATTAGCATTGTCTGCCATCGTGTGCAGTTTGCTAGCTGGCCAGGTCACCTCTACAACACTAGCCTAGCCTACTGTATAAATGACTGAATGTACAAGAGATCTAACAAAACAACATTAAACTGGAAGGAGGAAATGTGGAAATTAGGTTAAACTGAAACAAGGAATGTGGTTTAAAATTGTATGAAATGTATGATGAAAATCAGCTAGCAATTTTGCCAAGCAAATGCAAAGAAATAGGTTGCAGCAGTTTGTCTTTCGACTACACAATCTGCGATGGGACTGAGTTTGAAAAGCTCAGCCGACTTTTTACAGGACAAAATTGCTGTCAATCAAAAGAAGATGCAGTATTTCGACAGAGCGTCCAATTGTCACGCAGAAGCCTGGAGTCAAGGCCAGCCCACTCCTCGCCGGGCGTCCATGGGAGAGACATGATCACAGTATTTATCCAATGACCGTCTAGTTTTGAAGCACTGAAAAAAACTGCTCAAACAACCCCTTTGAAGACCATGGACGCCAGGGTTCAATAGGGAAATCTCCTGTGACGCTGTGGGAATGTATGACAAGGAAATCGAGTCAGTCGTCCTGCTGTACGTAGCTAACTCTGAACAAACTCATCTTAGGAAAAAATGAATTCTGACACATTTTTTGTCACATGTGACCATTCATTTTTTGACATTTTAGGGGAAGCCGAGCTTCCCTCGCATTCTTAAAGAAATCACCTGTGACGTGAAGCGCCCTTGGGCTGATCACAGGGTCTAATTTGGAATTGTGGGTAAACCAAAGGGCCTGAGTGCCAACAGTTGCCAGAAATAATGTAATAAACGGTCCCTTCAGGGCGTAAACATGTCCCATTTGAAGGAATAACTACACATTGTTGTTTTACATTTGGAAAAGCATGCTGCACTGTTATCATATAATCATATCTATTACATTATTGGATTTTATGTTGCACTCATGTGAAGATGTAGTTGTATCAAGTAGAGAGGAAGCTACTTTAACAATTATATATATTGTTAGGTGGTTAAATCTGTAACAGTGTGTCACATTTTATCATCCCATCGGGTTTTATATCCAAAATCTATGTAGTGGAGAACAACGTCTAATATATCCTTTTGCAATAGAGTTGAGCAGAAATATAAAGTAGCATGAAGTATAAATACTCAGGTGTAGTTAAGTGTAGTTATACCGTGGTCTGTGTGAATACTCCATTCTGATTGGCTGCAGAGTGTCCATAAAAACGTGTTGGTCTTAAGCTGTACAGATACACAAACAGCTGTGATATGTGATTTTTGTCCAAACTGGGTAACACTTTATTATAACCATCGCTAATGAATGGTAAATTGATAGTTAATTACACTTATTTTACTGTGAACTAGAACTAAATGATAATTATTACAGCTTGTTTTTGCTCACATCATAACATTTGTACATATTATATTAATAATTTGTTAATGATTAAAAAGTTGTTTATAAACCATCAATAAACATTATTTGGATGTTATTATAAAGTTCCATCTGATGAATATAATTATTTAGTTATTATCAGTGTACAAATAATCATCTAATCATCTTTTTTATAGATTGCCAAAAAAGAATAAATGGGGCCAATTGAATGTTACTTGATGTTTTATAAACTGTTTATTAAAACATTAACTTATTATTAGAAGCATAGAATAGCCATCCAAAGTATTACATATCTAAATGTATAAACTTATGATGCCATATTACAGTAAAATAGCATAAATTAAGCTTTAACATTACTAATAACTAGTAAACATTATTTAAATCCTAATTTCAGTGTTAACAGTAAAATAATAGAATAAATTATCCATTTACCATTTATTAGTGATTGTTTTCATAAAGTGTTACCAAATACTTTTATGAGCTTTAGATCTTCACTAGATCGGACTCATTCGCTTTGAGTTGGTAATGCCATGCATTCTGATCCCGAGGCCAAGTAGGAAGCTCCATGCTCAGTCAGTGCTTTGTGTTTAGCAAATGGGCTACAACATGCAAAACCCGTCGAGCCTGGCTTGGCTTGGTTTGGCTCGGCGCGTCAGCCCAGCACAGCGGGGATTTGCATCTCCATAACAACAGGCTACCAGCGTGGAAGTGTGTCTTTAACTATTCCACGCTTGTCTTGAGTCAATTTCGTTAAAAGCAGGCTGAATTGTTGGGTCTTCGTAAATTATATTGTGGTCTTAACCCACCCTATCTGTAAAGTTTCCTGAGATGACTCCTTATGATTTGACACTATAAATCAAGTTAGGTATGGTCCAAGGAGCTGCAATAATATGCTGGATAAACCGAAACAGGGATGCAGGAGAAAAACTAAACTTAAAATCACATATTTTATTAGCCTAAAAATCATTTGGGACTCTGGGTTAGAGGGTAACAGAGGGTGACTTATAAAGGTCATTAGTAATAGTGAGATGGAATAAAAACAATAGGGAAGAGAGATAAATGTTAATTCTCAAATAGAACAATGCACTAATTGAACTGTCCCGCTTCCACTTTAATTGTGGTATACAGTAACAACTCTGGCTACAAAACGATGAAATTAAACCCATATTGAACTTTGTTAGCCGCAGTGAACATAATTATTATACTATATTTTTATGATCTGACACCATAGATCAAATTAGTTATGGTCCAAGGAGCTGCAATAAAATGGTGGATAAACTGAAACAGGGATGCAGGAGAGAAACTAAACTTAAAACCACAAGAATTCAGTTAGAGCTCCAAAAGTACTGAGAGCTGAACACAGAGAGACTTTTAAAAACATCTTCCTCTCTGGACATCCAGACATGGGTAGAGTCTATGCCACACACTCTTGTTTGAGGGAGAGATGGGGGGGTCTTCACGACCACAGTTTGGCTACGATAGACGAGGCATCACCGCAATTGGTGATGGTCCTGAGATGGTCCTGAGATAGTCCATCTCGGGCCTGTCCTTAAAGACTCCCAGAGACCTAGACTGTAAAAAATAAGGGAAGGAGCGTCTGGGTCTGAAAGGTAAAGCCAATGCGTAGGTCTTAAACCTGCATTCTGTGTAAATTCCAGGAACAGTTGACTCTACTGCTTGCAGAAGGAAGTTGTCTTGTTCAGAAGGCTGCGTCCATTATTTTCGGTCTATGGGCGCAACTTTAGACTGGTAATCCGCCTGGCACAATTTGCCAATGGAAAAACACCCTAGTATGATCCTTTATTACCAGTTTCCAAGGGCAGTTTAACACTTGCACCCACTTGTGCATCACTTTGTTCTCATTTCCAACAAGTATTCCTGCAGAAGACGATGCAGAAGATTTGTGTTTCCAGACATCAACTGTAAATTTATTTAGCGCAAAGTTTCAAATATAATCTAATGGATCATGGACCACGGAAATACCAAATGCCACAGTACTCCACACATGCTCATGTGAATACGTGCTGAGATTCATTTGTCTAAAAGCAGACCTCATCCAAAGGTTACGCATCCAATGTTTAGCCACAGGACAGCTGCTTGTTTGTGTGAGATAAAGTGTGAGAGAGCATCATGTCCAAGGTCCTGCAGGGACAGGGGATACATCAGACACCCAACTGTAATGGCCTGTAATTAGAGAGCTGATTAGTAGAACTAATGACCCAATAAATGATCCTTCTATCATATCTCAATGTCTTTGGAACGAGGCTGGAGCGGGAGATAGGGGACAAACAGCGTGGCTGGACGATGAGACGACGTGGACGGTCCGGCTCTCGTTAACCTAATTAACATCCACACAGGTGAAAACGTGACGGTGGAACATAATCAGATATACTCCTCATATCTGGAACAAAGCAAACTGCAAATCCGCTGCTACTCTCAGTTCTATCAAATCAAGGCTGAATACCTTTCTTTCTGATGTTTCCTTTCTTTAATGTTTACTTTCTTGTAGTGCACTGTAACTTTTATTCTAGTGTTTTATCCGTTTTTATTTTTTAACTTTTTATTCTTGTGTTTTATCTGTTTTTATTTTCTTCACAGTTTTTGTGTAAAGCACTTTGAATTGCCCTGTGCTGTACAAATAAAGCTGCCTTGCCTTCCCTTTCCTAATGAGGCATTTGAAGAAGGGCTGATTGATTATGCAAAAAAAGAAAATCACGTTCACGTTTTGTTTTGGACATTATGATTTAATCATGATCAAAAACTGTCTTTTGAAAAAATGTTGCAATTCAAAAACAGTTAAACAACATTACATTCAGAACACAAGACAAAAGAAGAGTTTTCCTGCAAAACGTGATTTGCAAAGTACTCTTTTTTTCTGATTAATTTTAATTAGAAGCCTAAATCGTAATTGCAATTAAACCTTCCATTAATTGCACGGCCCTAGTCCGAAGGTGTTTCAGAGTTTTTGGGACAGGGCTAGATGTTGCACAAAAGGAAGCTCTTGTGACAAAGACCCTCACAGGCAACAAACAAATCTTTCTGTATTTAAAAAAAACAAAAAAACTCTTCACTCCTACCATGTCGAGCGAGAAGTTTGCACCGCCACAAACGGAGAGCTCTCTCCTTCTGTATTCAGCAGAGCATGCTGCAGGCCATGGGGTAATAGGTGGCTCGGGGCACATGAGATGTGGAATAACAGTGGTGATTATCTTCTCTACCTCCTTGAAGTAATAGATGAAAGCCTCGCCATCATGTAATAGGCTACTTAAGTCTGTCAAGGCGGGAGAATCTTTTACACCATCCTTATTTGCCTGGCTCCGCTCTTCCCTCTTTTGTGGTAAAATACGCTTTGTCTGAATACCCCTGATGAATAGCACAGGGCCTTTCTTCCTCTTCCCTGACATAATAATGAAAAACCCACAGGCGATGTGCTTTTAGTTTCCTTCCGGCTAAATCCCTGCAATCAAGAGTCATTTAAGATATGACACATCCAGGCGCTAAAGAGCAGCCTGGCCAGGGAGGAATAATCACACTGTTATCCATACTTTGACATCATTAATGAGGCGGAGAGCAGGACAAACCCTGAGGTGAGGAGGAGTAGAACGAGCAGATAAATGGGCTTGTTTTTCAGGAAGATCATATAGCTGATGTTTCCGCATGATCATATCACTTAGCCCTCTGTGGCTGCCTCACCAGGAGCTGCTGTAGGACTATAGCGGTTTTGGAGGAGACGAGGCTGTTAGCAGCAAGCAATGACACTTTCGGGTATCTCTGCAGCATTGATCTGAAAAGCATGTAACCTTGTCAATAGGTCACCTCTAATGACTGCTGATGCCCCAGAGTAGGGTTTTAATTTGCATCAAGCCCCACACACCCATATGTTAATCCTACAGCACCTGCTATATCTTTGCATAATTCTGCATAAAATCCTTATCTTACTCTCTCACCAAGATGTGGAAATATTTTTTAATGTTCCTATTGGGACAACAATGCAGAACACGTCGGAATCAACTGCAGATCAGATAACACTATCTAAATGCAAATAAACAAATAAGCAAAATCATGTGACAATTGATGCAGACTTTATCATACAGCAGCTTCCATCACTGTTTTCTACTGAGGACCATGCTTGGTCAGACATAACTTGTTATCGTATTATTGTGACATAGCAACTCATTTAAAACTAAGGCCTGTAATGGTATAAGTCCAAAAAAGGAGATTTCATCTATTTTTAAATTCACATTTTATTGTCTCTGTACAGAGCCCCGATGGTGAAATGGAGAAAAAACAAAAAAAAACATGTACTGGGGAAAACCACTTTTGCAAGAGCTTGAATTTGTTTTGCAAGATATTGAGTTTCATTTGTGAGATCTCGCAAACCCAACAATCAATAAGGTTAAACCTATGTAACTAGTTACTCGCTAGCTAGTAGTGCCCTAGCTAGTAAAGGGATTAGCGTCCTAGCTAGATAACTAGATAGAAACTTTATTCATTCCAAAGGAAATTTTAGGCATTCAGTAGCAAGAAAACTATAACACAACAAACACATATACACAAATATATCACACATACATAAGAATAAAAATTAAAATCACAGAAATGCAATGAGCATGATAAGTTGAGATACTATTGTAGACTGTGTGTAATTATGGTGCAAAAAGTGAATAGTGCAGGGATTTAACAATGCAGTAGATCATGATAAAACATCATCTATGACTATGAAATATAAACATAACTTATAAACTCACTGACTAAATAAGAATAAGAATACTATGTAAGAGGGAATAAATTGTAGAATGAGCGATGTAGATGTTGACCACAGTCTAGATTATGTATGAGCTAGTATCTTGCTAGTTAGTAGCACGATATGATTACATCTCCTTGGTTGTCTAAATACTTTCATCGTTTATTTTTATAAGTGAAGTGTTATGATGAAGATTGTGTCTCTTAAAAGTATAGCTAGTTCCTTCTGCTAATACATCCATGGTATAGCTAGCAAGCTACGTCGCAAACTCATGAACTTGCGTGTCATTGTATAAAATTTTGTGTTTTTGTTGTTCCTGATCGTTTCCATGCTTATCAAAATAAACAATGTATTTAGACAACCAAGGAGATGTAATCATTTCGTGCTATTAGCTAGAAAGATACTAGCTAGGGTGCTATGCGCTACTAGCTAGTAGCTTGCTAGCTAGAAGCGCTCTAGCTCTAACTAGCTAGGTTAGCCTTATTGCTTTACTATTTGTTGGATTTGCGAGATTTCGCAAATTAATTTAATTTAATTTTTAATTTGAATCTGTTTATTGATCCCCAATTGGGAAATTACAATTTACACTCTGTGTCCACACTTTGTTAGTAATCTCACACACTGAACATGTGAACGTGTGTACGCTCAGTGTAAATTTCCCCAATGGGGTATTAATAAACAAATTAAATTAAAGCTATATAATAAGTTATGTCTGACCAAGTATGGTCCCCAGTATTACGTCGTGAGACTACCTAGCCTTATAGTTTGTGAGATATCGCAAATACAACTTCTCGGACACTTAGACTATTAATCTATTATCAGTATTAAAACCAGCACTTTTGAGAACACAAGCTGGACTATTACCCCATTAACTAACATTATAGCTTGTTTCTCTGCTGCCGATTGCAGTGATCTCACAAAATACTGGACCAATGTCAAAGATTGCTGTGCCCACCAGTGACTTAGACACAAAAACATAAGAGATAAGGTCCAGGTTGTTCCCTTTATTGTTCACTGTTCATCAGTTTGTTCACTTTATTTCATTTGTCACTGCTACAGAAATTTCAAATGACAAATGTTGAAGCTTTTTGTTGCTGGCTATTCACGCAAACGCTTCCAGTGATGACACAATGTGCATTTTGAGTTTTTTTAATGTTGTCTTCCTTCAGGACCAGATCAGATTCTCAGATGAGCATGTCATTTGATTTTATAACCGATCTGAGGAAAGTGTTTTAAACCGTTGTCATGGCTTTTTCAAAAGCTCGGCTGGTGCTCATATATTTGCCAACATATTTTTATTCATATACTTATTCAGAGCATCTCTGAAGAGTAAAAAGGTTTTAAAACTGCACATTCAGACAGCTGGGAGAGAAAAATAAAGACAAGGCACAGATCTGAAATGGGTGAGAAACTAATGTTACTGGCGGCATGTTTTGTTTTTGTGCATATAAAGCTTACCCTCACAATGGCCCCCCCGCATGTCACCAAGGGAGCTCATCATGAAAGCATTAATTACCTGGATAAAGGCAGCTGGCATTGCACTTTTTAAAAACCACCCTCTTTTAAGCTATGTGTGAGAGAAGAGTAGATTTCAAAGCTTATTGGGGAGGGAGCAATTTTATGTAGTCTATAAAAACCATTATTCTCTACATAGTTGACATAATCGCAAGATGATACCAATGAATGGAGATAACGGTGCCTCTTTCAACAATAACAGTTCCCAGTTTATTTCAACTAAATTACCTTTTAACAGCACAACTTAGGAAATTTCCCTTGTTGCACTGCTAAGAGGCAATTTCCAGTTGTTGCAGATCTTATTTATGCATTCTGACTATCTCTTCATATGAGATTACTACTTTTTGCTTCTTCCTGCTTGTGACTTCTAGTTCAGTTGGTTTTGCATGCGGCTTGTCTTCCAAAAGAATATTAAAACTTTCATTCCAAAATTATCGTCTTTATGAGGCAAATATGAAACAACTGTATCATTCCTTAATTTGGAAATTCATCAATAGAAACTGGTTGGAAGTTATCTAAATACTTTAGGTAATAACTAGGACTGGGCATCCAGAACCGGTTCCAACTTGGAATCGTTTCAAAAATTATGATTCCAATGGTATTGTTTTTTATTGGAATCGCTTGAATAATTTGGTTTCTAATCTGATGGTCGGTTCCACATTTAACATGCAAGTTTGTGGCCCGCTTCAACTCCACCACTCATAGAATCAGAATGAAGAATCAATAAGAATCAGGATTAGAATCAGAAATGTTAGTATCAAAACAATGCTCAATCCTAGTAATAACTATGTTTGTACTCAAATGATCTGGTTCAAATGGGGGACATTGATATTGTAAAAACAAACGCACCCAATGTACGCCCAGACAGAGAGAGGACAATATAGCAACAACCTCCCACTGCGCCCAAACCACAAGCATGTTGCTGTGTGAAATAAAGCTGCCATGCTACTCTGCTCCCACTGTGTTTTGTCGTTAACAATGCCTGGGCTTCAATAGGCACCTGTAGAGACATGCTGCTCCAGGTATACTGCTTCAGCGGGGCAAAACAAATCAGGGGAATGTAATGGTGACAAATACCAGAAAACTGCTCTGCTTTTTCACATGACAGCTGCTTTATTCCAATATGTTTAAAAGAGGACAATTCAAAGATAGAGAGCCCACTTTGCATCACTTTACAGAATCTATTTCCAGAATACTCAGACTATAGCAATCAGCATGAAGAAATATCCAGTCTGCTACATGATATTTATATTTAAAAAAAATATATTGAACCTCTTTGCTATTGGCAGGAAATTACATATCTCTGTGTTCAATGTTTAAAATGTAGAAATGTAAATTATCATTATATTAGTTGATGTTTATTTCCAACATTTCATATTCTAATAAAAATGAACAGGTTAGAAAGACCAGGTGAGAGGCCACTGAATCATCTCTGAATTCAAAGACTATTTCAATGATAGGCACAACCAAGCCATACCTTCAAAGCTGTTTACGCAACATTAAGTGGCGTTTGTTTTTTAAGAATTCACCAACACCGCAAAACATTTCTTCCCGGAGAAAACAAGCAGTGAGTATTATTTCCTGTTGCTGTATTCGATGGTTGAGACAGATTCATTTGCGAGATGGATATTATTTTCTGGAGTTATTACGCTTTGTTGAATCAAGCTGTCCCTTCTCTGTTCTCGTGGTCAGAGCCAGAAACAGAGACAGTAAAGACACCATCTATGTCCCAATAGGTGACGGTATATCAGCGAGGACAGCAGCGTGTCTTAGCTGCTGGCGGATAGAAACATGTACGGAATTAATGTTGAGACTTGCTACGTGTGATATCATTGTATTTTATCAGCCGTGGAGAGTTTCTCTGCCTGTAGTGGAATGGCTTCCAATGACGACCAAAAACCATTTACTGTTCCTCATGGACATCTTTTGCATCTAGCGTCTCACGTTCATCTCAGTAAGCTATTAAGAACACATCAGGCAGCTTCCGTGTAGGCTACTTCAAAATAAAAGCACTTCTTGTGATGGTTTGCAGTAAAACTAAAGTACTGTAAATAACGTAGATATTAAGTTATGATTAGTGCTTATTGAAGTGCTTTAAACAAACATTTTACAATGCCGTACTTTAACACAACTTTAAGGTACTTTTAGTTTTTCCCTACTTGCCTATTGTAGGTTTTACTCATCTATATTTACAGTGGTAGTTACTCTGCATATATTCATATTAATTATGAATGTGGACAAAGAGTAGACTTTATTGATCTTTATTGATCTGGTGGTAAAATTCATAAGCTAGCTTCCTCTGTTATTTTGGTGAGAGTAACTCAAAAGTAATGCAAAAGTAGTGTAACGCATTACAATTCTGAGAAAGTAATATTGTCATATAACAAATTACTCTCAAATGGCGGTCACTATCAATCTATAATGTATTACATTTTGGAAGTGACTTGCCCAACACTGGTCAAAAAGCATTTAACAAAACAAAATCCTGCTCACTGACAGCACTGAGAGCATAAATCACCCCCAACGTCACAAGCAGGCTGCGTTAGCATTAAAGCCATGTTAGCGTCTATGCCAGTGCCCATTAAGCCACATAATTCTGTGTGTGCAATTAGGAGCATTACATTCAGAAAAGGGACAGGTTTTTTTACGTCTGTGATATCTCCCCAGTGTTAACAATCACAGAAAACAATGAACACCATAGTCAGAGCATGAGAAGTGTTATTGCAGCAACCCAAGATACAAAAATAGAGAAATAATGGTTGCCAAAAAGGTATATTGAAAGCTGTTATGTATCAGATAACAGTACAGGTGTTTGAGTGTGAGCTCACACTAAGGCTGTGGGATGTAATGAAACTGAAGGACCAGTGGAGCGTGGACATGACAAGACACGGGTAATCGGTGGGTAGGAGGCATGAGACCGCTGCGGGATGATGATAAGGACTGCTGAGGTCAAACCAGATGAACCTCGTGTCCCGGTGAGAATCAAGACACTCTCATAAGATATATGACTTCATGAGAGAGAGTGAGGGAGTGAGGGAGAAGAGGTTTAGCTCAAAGCAGAGAAAATACTAACTTTATTACGGTTAATTCTCAAATAAAAGCCAATATTTAAATGGCGGCTGGTGTGGCTAACATGAAAAAATAAGGCTGGGTAAAGAATTTTATGGCTGGGAGGTGAACAATGCCTACGATCCACTACAAGACTTTGAAAAGACTTAAAGAGCATAAAGTAAAGTACGACACAATCTCACATCTAAAGACAATCATCTCACATCTAATGTTAAAGATGTGTAAAGACTGGGGATCTTGCAGGATAGTTAGCTGGTAACTTACGGGAAAGTGTTAACTGCCCAATGTGAGGAGAGTGCACATTTGAGTTGCGCATGTTCAGATGTAAACGTTTTAGCTATCTTGCTATGATTGATTGAGTGCTAACGTTAGCGTAAACGACATTCAACTGACAGCCTTTGTTGAGTTTGATGCTAACTTGTAGCCAGCAGTAAATGAACTTCATTAAGTAAGTCCATTTTTACAGTATTGACATTACAGAAGTCTCTCGTTAGCATCTTATATGCTACTTGTCTTAAAATGACGCATGCAAAATTCACAGCTTCACTTGTCACAAAGTGACGCATGCGCGACTCAAATCTGCACTCTTCTCACATTGGGCAGAGACAAAGTTTGCCAATTTTCTGATTTGCAATACATGCAGACAAATGGCGGCAGTTCCCGTTGGATAACAAGATCACACTCCAGTTGTTAGTGATGCTAATGTCCCGGACTGTAGACAAGAGGCATGTTCTTTTGATGTCATAACAAAATGGTGATTTTTTGGTGAATGGTGATGGTTCTTTATGTAATGTATTAGTGGAGACAACATTCTCAAAATCTGCGTCAAAATAAGTCATATCAAAAAAATTTGATATGACTTCTGATTTAATTCCATTTGAACATTTGCTTATGCCACAATAAAAACTATGATGCAGGGACGGTAGTACATGCGCCCCGTGTACCAAGGCTCAGTCCTTAATGCAGCGGGCCACGGTTCAAATCCAACCTGTGGCCCTTTATGTCTGCTCCCTCTCTCTCTCCCTACTTTCCTATCTGCAACTGTCCTATCCATGAAAGGCAAAAATGAGCAGAAAGAGTCTCCGTAAGCCATTCAACTTGTTTAAAGTGTTCAGTTGGAAGGATTTTGGGGGAATTATGTCCTAGAAGAAGAAGAAGCAAGAAAGACTTTTGAAACACGTGTGCAGGACGTGTTTAATTTCATTGATAGCAGCTTACCACTGAACAAAACATGGCTGAACGGAACAGATTGGATTTAATTAGGGATTTAGAACATTTCAAAAAGTTACTTAGAGCAGCTGATTTCTTCATTGAAGTTTTCTGTAAAAAGTCTCGTCTCATGAGCGAGTATGATGTTGCTGGTGTTTATCCTGAATCAAGACAGACAGCAGGTGAACATTGAGGGAGTGTTGGGTTTGTATTACCATTCAACAGCTGCTAAAAGAGGAGATCAGAAACCATAGCATTTACTCTCAAAAATATGATAAATCATTTACAAAACAGGGTTCTAATCTTAGTCCGTTTCAATTCCAGGCCTCTGCAGCTAAAGTAAGTAAAGGCCTCCATAACTATTTGAATATTTATGGTCACCTCTGACATACTAAACAATCTTGCAGTCAAACAGCTACAGTGCAAGGAGTAGAGTGACTGTGTATAAACGAAAAATTAATGCTATAAAAGCCTCCACAAACCCACGCAGATTCTCTGATGAGTCAGTCACCTTCAGAACAGGCTGCACAGCGAGGAACCAAGAATCAAATGAGCATTCAATGAAAACTCTAACTCGGTCTCAAGTGCGTTTGAGGCAGAAACCAGGCTTTAGTGTCCTGTGTCCTCCCAATTCCAGTAATCAAAGCTCTGTAAATTACAATGGCTCGGGAGTTAAACTGTTTTGAAACATCGCCATGGGTCAAATGGGCAATCTTGATTCAAGCCAACTATAGAATTAGCCAGCCAGTTTCCGTTGTTTTTCTTTTCCCCTCTTCTACTTCCACAGAGAAGCCCAATTTAATTTCACCCCACGTGTGTGGAGAAGTTCTTCAGACACTGTGATCAATTGATAATAAGAATATGGGCCAAGCTTCAAGATGAGAGGATTGGTGTATTGATTACATACATGATTAGATCTAAAAACACGTATAATGAGACATTCTGGGAATTTAAAAGACACAAATGGGAAACATGCAGTGCTTCATGAGTTTTTCAGGCTGACACAAAACGTTGGGCTTTAGAGTTTACACTTTCTCTGTCTTATTACTATATGTGTTGCTGTTTAGAATACATGAACTGAAACTGACTTATTTCAGACTACTTTTATATTACTGTAGACTAATGATAAGAAAGCAGCAGTAAACATGTTATCCTCTTGCTCCCATAAAAGCTATGAGGATGAATCACAAACTTTGTATTAGTGTTTACTGGAACCGTTGAAGCTCCCTTCAGGCTAATCTGAAATTAAAAAAAGTATAATGTACTGGTTTACTGCCCTATACCCTTTTGTTTTCTCAAAATCTGATCAGTGGTGTGATGAACCGCTAGAAAGAAAACAATTCAGTGAATTGAGAGCAGTTTTCCCCCCATTTACGTCTGAAATGAAAAGTTAACACTGGCAACAGATTACATCAGTGAAAATTCTGTTCAGCTTCACTTATGTAAGCTTATGTCTGTATGGAGGATTACTTTTTTTTTGCTTTGGTTTTAGCTTGCTCGGTTTTATCAAGTTTGAACTCAACACTATCAGGTTTTGCGAAAGTATTAGAAACAAGAGCTTTATGCCTTAAAATCATATTTCATCCAATGCTCGAAGCTCTTCAAGGCTGTCCGTAGACACAGCAGTACACTGAGCCATAAGCGTAATTTACCAATCAAATGGGGCAGCCCCCCCCCCAAAAAAACTATTCTAATTGCCTTTAAAAAAACATGTTAACGAAGGTTTAACATCACCCAGATCCTCCGTTTTCATCAATATGTTCAATTTCTTTACTTGTTATCCTCCTTAACATGAGTCTCTCTCCCTCTTTTCTGTTCTTATGATTCCACAGCCATCCTCATACGAACAAACTTCACCTTACATGTCATGTCACAACACTAGCCACATTCAACCTCTCAAGACAAATAGAAACCTCTACTCTATGATGTCTGCATGTTTTATTACAACATGTCCCATGTCTTCTTCTACTGTTTTATTGCATCAATAAATACATCAGTCAAGATTTGGTAAGTGAAAAGAAGAAAGAAAGAGATGCTGATGGGATAATGTTTAGGATCTTCACATTCTTAGTTTAGCGTCTAAGCATGCTATTCCCGTTGGCAGTGTCATTTGTTTTCCAGGTATTTAGTCATAAAAGTGAAAATAGGTGAAGTTAAAATGTTGACTGAATAATTGAGCAAATGAAAACGTTATGGAATCATCAAAGTTATAGCATTTTATCTTGAGGGGGAATGTCTGCTACAAATTTAATGGCAATCCATCTATCACATATAAAACATTATGTTTGTTTATAAGATGAATATTATCCTCAATATCACCCCAAGCCTATACCAAGATGAAGGATGGTAAATATACCCTGAGATACAACGTGGACAAAAAAAATAATTCCTCGGTTGTTTGCATTTCTTCAAACCAATCACAATCGTCTTAGACGGTGGGAAGCTCCTGACGCAGCTAGGGAAGGAACTTGTTTTTTTGTGGAACGTCTGCACCTAACAAAAGAAAACAGTACCACATTAAATATTAAATAACGTTAAGTTTTCACACAATACAGTAATGTTAAACCTCATTTGTCTACCGGTGTTTGCCGTGTGTACTTCGTCCACAGCAAACCCCACCAATAAGTCCAGAAACGTCCCAGTTAGATGCTTTAATCATTTTCCTTTTAAATCTTATCATTCCCTAAAAGAACCAAGCAGGCCTGGCTTGTTTCACAATTCAAATTTTGTTCAAAACTTGCAATTTTCAGTGTGTGGCTGGCTAAGTCGAAGTTTCTGCTTTTGTTGATCCAGGCTACACTCATGTGATTGTTGAACTAACATGCATTATCCCCAAAAAAACAAGTCTCCACTATTCTGCTTTTTTTTTACCAGATTTTGGAACCTGGCTGCAGGCACTCGGCAGGGACTCTGCAGGGAGGGCTGCCGTTGGGCTGGTCAAGGGCGTCGGCCATTATATGCAGGGTCAAAGTATCTTTGAGCAAGACACTGAACTCCAAATTGCTCCCGATGTGTGTGAACGTGGAGGGGAAAAATGCAAGCTGAAAGCCAAATATAACTGTAACGCTGTGCAACGAAATGGATTTGCTCCCATTCAGCCACTGGAGCATTCCTGAGGTCCAACACTGAAATTGGGCGTAAAGGACTGGCTCACAGTTGCTCTTCAAGTTCACCTCTGTGTCTGCTTACTTTTGCACTTGTTTGTGTGATGTATGCAGGTGGTTATCCTACTGGGGAGATGCTAACCCTTGTTGAAAACAAAAATGTTAGACAGCATGTTCTTGTCAATTTTTATACCGCTAGTACAAAAAACAATACAGACAATTGAGTAAGACACTGGTACAGAGCCCTCAGGCCTCTCCGTGAGTCGATCTAACCTCCCAAAAATGCTTTAGGATGAGAAGCAGGCACAAAACAAGGCAGGGTACGCCTTCAGACTAACTGCATGAAGCAGGGAAAAGCTCTCATTTGGCCTGAGGTAGGTGCTTTATCTCTCTGTAGTTATAAGCTGGTAGTTTTTGGCATTTTACCATCACATGGCATCATCTGTGACTGTTGCTTCCTCTCCACCATGGTGGGCCACCACAGTAAGAACATGAAAATGACTTCAAGCTCTTACTCAGTGTTCTTAACTGTCATCTATAAAGCCTTTTGGAACAGCAGTCATTGTGAAACACTCAAGCAACTGTCCCTCATTTCGTCTGTTCTGATTACCTTTACAGATCAACATCCCGATAGTCTGGCATTGCCAGATGTTCCTCCACAGCGCTGCAGAGGAAGGTCTGGCTAGTCCCCACAGCATTTCGGGATAGGAGAAAAACGTGGTTTTATTGGTATTTCTTTAAACCAATCACAATCATCTTGGGCAGTCCTTAGAGGCGGATGGAGCCACAGTGCCTCCGCAAAACAGCCTCGGGAAGGAACTTGTTTTGGTGGAGCAAGCTGTCTGGATTTACCCTGCAGAGATCTGAGGAGCAGGTAACCATAGTCCCCAGAAATCCATCGGAGGTCAAAATTCCAACCCAAAGAAAGAGGAATGTAACAGACATCCGGTCGGAAAGAGGGATATCTGTACAGGAAACAGGAAACAGAGTCTCATTAGAGCGGTCCGGAGGGCTGGGACCAGCCCAGTCTCAGGGCAGCTTGTGTAATGGTCACGTTGTTTAACCCTAGTGTTGTCTTTCCTTCATTATGCAAAAAAAAAACTTTTGTTGTCCCTATCGCAATGTTTTTGTTGCTTTTAACAAAAAAAAGTATTACTTTTATTTTATTTTTTTACATCTGTATTTTTTTTTTTCAGACGTTTTGTCAGATTGTTAAAATTTTTTGACGCTTACTTCCAGTGTTGTTTTTTTGAAGTCTTTGAAGTCACTTTTTTCTAATATTTTTTTACATTTATAAGTTTTAAAAAAACTTGAAAACGGGTCAAATTTGACCCCGGGACATTATGAGGGTTAATTTGACTGTTCACCTGTTTACCTTTACTAGGTTAAATTGAGAGGCTGGAGCACAAGGACACAGTTCTGCCAACATTCGTTTATGACCTTCAAACTGACAGGACTGACTTTTGGGGTGGCAGTAGCTCAGTCCGTAGGGAGTTGGGTTGGGAAACGGAGGGTCACTGTTTCAAATCCCCGTATGGACCAGAAGTAGGGATTGTGGATTGGTGGCTGGAGAGATGTCAGTTCACCTCCTGGGCACTGCCAGGTCCTCTTGAGCAGGGCACCGTACCCCCCCGACCGCTCAGGGCGCTGGTTCAGCTGGCAGCCCACTCCCTCTGACATCTCTCCATGTATAGTGCATGTATAGGTCCTGATGTGTGTGTATTTCAGGCCTGTGTGTGAGAAATAACAAAAAGTGTGTTCACAGAGTGTAGTGTAGTAATTTCTCCATTGGGGACTAATAAACAAATTATCTTATCTTATTATCTTATCTGAACACTACAGGTTAGGTATGTATTCTCACACACTCTTCATCTTTGATGTGTTTGTATGTTTTTCAGTTCCCATGTTGAAGTTCTCTCTTTGTGAGACTAGAGTCATTTGATGAGTTTCCAAAGTGGTAGGTATTTCTGATTGTGAAAAAATTCTGAATTCATTGAGACCTTTCTAACAAAAACCATCTAAATGTTTTTAGCTACACTACTTCAGCAGCATAATTATAGTTAAAATACTCTTTAGTAGTAGTAATATTAGTAGTGCTCTGTCCTGGCCAGACAGAAGCTGCACAGTCCAGACATACAGTACACTGCTCGAAGGACATTTCTTAATTTTCATAGTTTCACAAGGAGGCTGTAAAAGCAGATTTAGGAGAGTTATTAATTTTCCAATTACAAAAGGTCCAAGTGTCTGTATAACTATATAAAAATACAAAGACAAAAATAGAGCCTCAACAAATTAATCTCTGAAACATTCAAATTCATCCTCATGTAACTGTATTTTTGCAGCACTTAAGATACTCATTTATGCTGTTGTCAAATCCATCTCCAAACATGCTGTCTTTTAATAACTCAAGACGAGAAGGGATGTTACACTAAATATAGACTATACATCTTTCTTTTTTTTTAGTCAGTCAAAATTACTGTTACTTAGCGAAATGACTTTGTCACCCAATTTCACCCCGTTGGAGAACAGCCAGAGAAGGCTGGGGAATTAGTAGATGAAAAATCATTAATGAAAGACAGTTGCCATTTACTGGCAAAAGTCAGAATGAATGAATTTGTCCAGAGACAGCAGCAGATTCAGGACGGTGAAAAGAAGACCGGTCTGGAAGTAAAAAAAAAAAAAAATTGCATAGAAATGAATACAGTTGAAATCTTGTCTTTGGTAAGTAAACGCTACAGCCTTCAAGCACAAGAATATAAACTGTCAAGCCAATCGCTGACTCTACTTTGTATAAAATTGCATCAAATTGTTGCAAAATCACAGTCTTTCTGATATCAAGT
Source organism: Etheostoma cragini (assembly GCF_013103735.1). Lineage (NCBI taxonomy): Eukaryota > Metazoa > Chordata > Actinopteri > Perciformes > Percidae > Etheostoma > Etheostoma cragini. The sequence continues at coordinate 20,814,476 of NC_048428.1, forward strand.
GCAGTTCATCTTATAGAAAAATGGGAAAAGCTATTCTCACAGCCAGAGCTGGAGGGGATGACGGCAGGATGAAACATGCTTTTAGGATGCTCATAGTATCCCTCGGGCATTGCTTTTTGCCTTTACATTACTCTGTAATATGTCAAAAAAGGCTTCTACATTGACAATTTATTCAACAAACACTGTACAGTGGCATGAGTTCTTAACTGAGTTAGTGGCAAAGGCGCGTTCAATTGAGTTCTGTTGGGATGTTCAGAAAGAGGCTGCCATAGCTTCAGGCTGTCTCAGTATGACATCATGTTTTATTTAAAGTTCGTAATCTGCTGTGTAGATCATACTTTATTCTCTTTGTGTCCAGCATAGCTCAGTGAATCGACACCCAACCCATTACAAATATGTTTACACAAGTATTGTACTTTAAATTAATGTATTTATTTTAATTAAGATTTGACATGTAAAACATAGGATCATCTCATAAAACATGATGATTTTTTTAGCAGGTGCCATGACATTGTTCAAGTGGCTTATTATTCTGAAGCCCCCAACACTCTGAAAAATGTCCCAATGGACATTTCCTATAAATGACGTTTATTGACAAGAAATTCCAAAAATAACTATAAGAGTGAAGTTAATAAGTTGTTGTTATGTAGTGTTGAAAAAGGGACAAATGTATGAAAAAGTTAAAACCACTGATAAAAGCATCAACAAAAGTGTTGATTTTCATTTTGACGGGAAAACAACACAAGGGTTAAGAACGTTTGGTGAATAATGCCCAAAGTGTGTTTGTTTTTGGGAGAACAATCTGTCGGACACATAGACTTTCAGTGCAATGGAACATTTTTACGGACTATTTGGGCTTCGGAAATTATGAGTGGTCAGAGCAATAGGCAGTCCCATTCAGCTATGCCAGTTCCATGGATGGTGAAAACCAATGAGATGACAATCTGTGATCAGCAGAGTTCATAAACCTGGGATGCATTTTCAGACATGCACTCCTTTAGGGCAACACTGTTTATGTAGATATGTTTCTTCTTCTTTTTCACATAATGGCATTTGATTGGCTCGATCAGAACTTAACAAAACGGAAATTCAAACCAATAGTGCTTAAACAAGCAGGAACACTGAGCAAACTTACTGTATAGATCTCTAACATCTTTCCACAGAAGGGAGTAGAAAGTAAAGTTATCCAGATCTTCATAAGTACTTTCTAACACTGCAGCAGCCCCGTGTGACCCTCTCAAGTCCAATTACATGCAGAGTCCTTTTCTGAGAATCCTAGCAAGACCACCAAAGATGCCAGGCGTGATGTTCATTGGCTGTATGAGAAGTGTCCCCAGAGAGCCAACACCATGTTTGGTAATTACCCCTTATCTCCCTGTTACATTTCAAGATGACTCCCGTCTCTTCAAGTCAAGATGAGAAAGGAAAAGTGCGTTCCTTGAAGTGGGCAATTATTCCTCACATTATTCAAGTTTCAACTGTAGTCAACTTAGGAAGTCAAAAGAATGAATTCGATAATTGTTTTAAGTGTGTTGGTTTTTAAAAACTAAGCTGAAACAGATCCACCACCAGTCAGCATTGCCTTAATGGTTTGCAGGTAGAAATACGAGTATGTCAATGTCACTACTATGTTTTATTCCATGTTATATTCCTCTTACATATCTTTTAGACACTGGAAAGGGGTTGCTTTGATCTCATTACACAGGTATTGCACATGTGTATATGACAATAAAGGCATCCTATTCTATTCTAGTCCATGTCAAAACTGGGACACATTTGGTTAAGAGACATATTTTACAGTATGTCTTCCTCAGAAATCCCCTTTGTTTTCAGTCTGTTGCCGTTTATTTCCATACACAAACCTGAAATACACACTTGCACCATCCTATCCACGTGCATTAATGGAGAGATGGTAGAGAACTGGTAACTGATCCCCGCTGTTCCCAGTCTTTAAACTACGCTCAGCTAACCGTCTCCTGGCTGTAGCTTCATACTAAACACACTATTCCTCTAAAGCGCATTAAGAATGGTTAAAATGGTTTCATTAGACTTAATTGATTGAATCTTGTAAGGTAAAAGTTGTTGCGCAACTTCTCCTACTAGTATTAATCTGAACCAAATATCCAGAATAGTTAAACTCTCAGTCCAACAAGTATCAGTTCTCTTATGTCTTATTTCATGTTTCATTAGAAGAAAGTATTCTATCAAGCATTCAGGTAATCATTTTGCTATAGAAATTGTCATAGATGTTAAATGGTGAGTTATAGCTTTTGACACTTCACTGATAATAAGAAATGAAAAGGGATTGGAAACGTCATATTTGAAAAGAATGATTTAATACTGAATACAGAAAATGCTGTTGAACTCCAACCCTGCCGGTTGAATAGAAACGCAGGTAAAGGTTGACGATATTTATTGCAGCGGATTGATCACATTTGTCTTCCGCTTCTACTCACTCCATGTATTTGTACCATAGTGTATACAGCCTCAACTGGTTGACCTTTCTAGTGCATCTGACGTTCATGAACCACTAATTAAGACTCGCAATAGGAACTGACACCTAAACAGTGAATACACAATTAATCATAAGATTCAGGTCTCATTGGAACACTCAGTAGTCATCACACGAGGCAAATGTCAAAAAGGGCGTTATTACTCTGAGGAAGACTTTCTTGCAGAGAAATTATCACAGCAACAATGCAAATCTCTTAAGAGTATCTTGGTCTTTTCTCTCTATTGAAAAGCAGAAAGAAAGACCGGCAGACCTGTGAAAAACATGCATCAATCCTGAATCATCATCTACCATGTGTACCTTAGTAATCACGTGTTCATTGCTTACAATGTAAAGTTACTTTGAGCTCTCCCTTTTCCCCTTGCGTGACTAAAGAGATTTTGACTTAATAGTGAAATGATGATGGGATTTTGAGGTTTCTTTGAGTTAGTCATGCAATATTGTCCCATCCAAAAGGCTCTGTCTGTCTTGAACTATGCCTTTGAACTGATCTGAATCTGTGTAAATGTGCAAATGTTTTTTTTTCTTCTTCTATTTTTCCTTGCAGTCAAACCTCCAGTCCGGACACACACACACACACACACACAGGAGCTCATTGAGCATTAGCAGAGCACATCCAACCGACATTCAGCTCCTGGGTTGGAAACATGATGGTTTTATTATGAAAATGTCCTTTTATCTCTGTTTAGAGAAGTAATTTTACTAATGAGTCTCTGGCTGAATCATAATTGACAAATGCCAAAGACCAGGTGTTTTCCCGCATTTGAATTTCAAAATTGTGCTGGATAGATGTTTGCTTAAAGCACCTATTCAAATCCGGGGTGAGTCGAGATGAAGGACCAGCTTTGGCACCAGCTGCTTGGCACTACAGAGCCCCTGATTACGGCCCCGGGGGTGACATGTCAGCTTGAAATCCTACCCCCTGGGTTAGCATGTTTTGAGGCCAAAAGCTCAAGTGAAATCCCCAGCTGGATCATGACTTTACTCAATGTGTGATAGAGTAGGTGAAAGAGAGCTGCAAAAGAATCCCAGGCAAGGGCAACTGCAAGGCCAAAAACTAATGGGGTGTGTAAGTAGCTGGAGTGATGGCTGGCTGTATTTACTCTCTGCTTTTCTTGACAGCTCTGTGAATGTGGTGTTTTTCCTCTTTTTTAAACTGCCTTGCCTGCAGAGGGACAATTAAAGAAGCCCACGGTAGGTTCTAGACCGATGATGGAATACTGATGAGAGGTGATGCCTGACCAATCCTAACAGAGTTTCACTGCGGAGTCCTGCATTGATTTGTTTTACTTTTTTTTGCCAAATGGATGAAACAAGGCTCCACTAGCTGAAAGACTGATAACATATATATATATATATATATATATATATATATATATATATATATATATATATATATATATATATATATATATATATATATATATATATATATATTACACAATTGGTTGAGTGTGATGAGGTGGCGCAGTAAGAAATATACACAGATGCAGTGCTGAGCTGAGGAAGTGTTGGCCAAGGAAACTGAATCTGTGAGACATGAAATTATTTCACTGACATTTCACGTTACATTTTGTCCTGATTGTGGTCTTCATTTAGTAACATCTGGGTTTACTGAATCTGGGAATATAAACAAAGACTAATGCAAAGGCTCAGCAGCCTTTGTTGGGACTAAAAGCGTTTTATTTTTACATCTGAATGCTGTGTCACAGCTAGGAGTCCCAGCTAGCTCCCCATGGCACATGTGTAACTGACATTGCACCAGAAGTTTTCTTTCCTTGCAGGTATTGGACTCACTCGCAATAGACATATGCAATAGATGCATGCCCAGTTACCATGACCTCACGGTTTCCTTAATCCAGGAAAGAATGCTCCATTCCTAAAATGATGAAAATGAAAAGAATTCCTTAAGTCGCTCCAACTTTGGTCCCACATCATGCAACCAATTTGCCTCAGGAGATCCGGCACCCAGGGTCACAGGTGTAACTAGAGAGGATTAGATATCCTAACTTGAAATCCCAAGGAAGAGCTTGTTGAAACCCCTCATCAAATCTATTTGTAATTGTGAACTCCATAATATAAGCTTAATAATGTATTTTTGAGAACTAAAACCCCAAACACTGGCAACTAATATCCAGGTTTACCCAATATATTTCTAATTACACTCACCGGCCACTTTATTAGGTACACCTGTCCAACTGCTCGTTAACACTTAATTTCTAAGCAGCCAATCAC
>NC_048428.1:20819322-20836822 GCF_013103735.1 Etheostoma cragini
GGCAGTTCTGAAGGCAAAAGGGGGTCCAACCCGTTACTAGCATGGGGTACCTTATAAAGTGGCCGGTGAGTGTATATAATTAGCTGATAGAGAACCTGAATGTTCTGGATAAGTTTTATCAGTAGAAATACATACATGAGAAGATTGACTCAACAGCTAGAGATTTATTAAGTTTTAATAGATTTGGACCTCAAAGCCTTTAAACAACTGAGCTAGTCGGTTGACCAACAAACCAAGCAAAGACGAGAAGTTATAAACTCCATTTGTCATGTTGGATAATGTATACTGTATTGTTTATGTAATGGATTAGACAGTGAAGGTGTGGATGTTGGGGTGGTGGATAGTGGGGTAATGCATCATGTCATAGACATGCAATTGATGTTATTTTCCTTCTCCATTTCCTTAAACTAATCAAAATTGTCTTGGGTGACGCTGAGCGCCTGACAGAGCCACAGTGCCTCAGCAAAACAGCCTCAGGAAGGAAGTTGTTTGGGTGGAATTTCTACGTAGGGATGCGAGCGCTGGAATTAAAATGGCTGTCAAAATAATTTGATTGTAGATTGTCTCGTGGCATCGGGTCTATCCCGTAAATGAAATGTCGTTGTTATGGACACAATCTATGTTCTTCTGCTGTGCTGTTGTATAATAATAAAAAAGACTAAGAAATGGAGGACAAAGCCAAATCTGGATGAAAGGGCAGATGGAGAGACTGGGACAAGAAGATGTGTAAACTCTGCAGAGTTGGAAGAGGTGAGTGAACTTTGGAAACCTGATGTAAACTTCAGATCTACTGAGGTCTGCAGAGACCTGGATGAGCTGCATTTTAAAGCAACACTCTCTCAAGGTACAGTGCATTATCTTTTCATTTGCTCCCCGTTTTCAGACAGGTCTAATTCCTGTTATGTCTCCCCCACACACTTGTAGTATCAGCTGTCATGATTCAAATCGTACACATTTAAAAAAGAAAAAAAATCTTAAAGAGAACAACTGCAGTGAAAAGATGGAGGCAGGAGATCAGCATCTTTAAATACGCTTTGATTTTGACTCCGTCAACAACAACGTCCCGACTCTGGCTCGGTATGATCAGTAGTAACATCTGGTTATAACGTAAGCTTCTGGATCATGGGACAGTAAAACATTGGACTGGGACAGTAAAACATTAGACTGGGTAAACCCCTCCCACCCACTCTACCGGTGATTTGATTTCTCGCTGCAGCTCGGTCTGCAGACCTGCACATTTAATTCTCGTTCATTTTGCGGGAACCAATCACAAACTGTCTTATCTACCTGGCGCTACCTGGATTCAATTAGTGCCTTTAGTATAAATAGGAACCCATCTTTGGTTCCTCAGGTACATACCGGTTGCACATACAGTTTTTGACCACACAGCGACACACGCACACCCGGACACACGCACAGCAAAACCACATAAGAATACATAAAAGCAGTAATTTGTCTGGACTATTAACTTATCTTATGGAAATAAATACAACCAATGGTGTTAATTGCACATATGACTTGGACTTTCAATGATCAAGAAAGGTAAAAAAGTGCGTCAATTACTCTACCCGTGGAAAGGTACCGCAGGGGCTTGAAGCTTGGGCTTAGCCTCCACAGGCGGGTTTAACACGATGACAATAGAGAAGCAACCAAGCAGCTTCTTGTTCACATTAAACATTATGTGTGATGCCTCTGTCGCTTCCACATCACCCGGATCGTTGGTCTGATTGGTTGAAGGACTATCCAAATGTGTACAGAGTCATTTGAACAATGAAAGTTGGTGACGCCTCTTGTGCAGAGAAAATACAGAACAGACTCCCCAATCTCAGATCTATTGAGTTTGGCGTGGTCTGGTGATAGCCAGACTAGTTAAACATTCCTTAGAAGCCAATAGAAACTAAAATCTTTCATGCTAGCTAGTGAGAAATGTGCCTCCTTCTGCTCTTTCACAGAAGGAAAAAACTGAGCTGTAGACTCAACCTTGGATCAGACAACAGGAGTTCTCAAATCTCGCCTGCAAAGGGCACTACCGACTGTACTAAGCCGCTCGCAGTATGTGATAGTATAGTGCAAAGATGGCTAAGGATCACACACCACCTGATCTCATTCATTCAAAAACATAGTTTGTAAAGCAACTTTCACTAAGAATACAGTAACAAAGTATTGTTTTAAAAGTATGAACTCTGTATCATTTGAAGGTATGCATCTCTGAATTTAGGGCTTGTTTTTTTTTCAAATACAGTCGTCCACAACTCACAGACACTCAATTTACAATATTAAAAACTGGCGGAAAAAAACACTTTAGAGAAGATGGAACCAGCAAATGTTTGTGATCTTTGGTTGATAAGTGAAAATGTTCTACCAATAAATTAACCAACATAATTAATTTATTAGCTGCAAAATCAATATTCAAGAAGAGATTGATTTCTGTATTGCTCCTCTAAAGAATTGAGTTAAGAATCTTCATGTCTCCATCAATGGAAGTTTATGGTAAAAGTCACTTATCTGCTTTTCTCCTAATCTCCCTTAAGCATTTGCCAGCATCACTCTCAAAACTTGGTGTTCCTTGGACCGCTTTACTCTGCATGAGCCCAGACAGACTGGGCTTGTTAAAATCAAACAAAGTTATTGCTGGATTTCAGCTGCTCTATACTTTTAATAACCCAATCACCTGTCAGGAAGCCGATTGTGCCACAGAAAATACTCCAAGCCAGACTGGATGGTCGGGATGGGCTTAGAAAAACTCTCTGTGTGACCTCGACTTTACCTTACCAATCCTCCAGGAGAGTCGCCCTGATTTGGTCATTCAGCCAGCCTCTCTATTGTCCTGTTTAATGATACGCTTCTCATCTAATCTACACAATAGCACAGTGTTATGCTGATTAAGATTGACCCTAAAAGTAATTGGCAGGCTGCTTGCCAAAGCAGGGAATTAATCAAATGTTTTGGAGCAATGATGAATCAAAAGCATTCGGAGGGGGATAAATCACAAGAGGCCGCACAAGCAAATGACAGTGAATGTAATTATCAAAAGGACTTTGTTTTGCAGCTTCACCTGAGAACTCAATGTACTGAGAGAAAGGCAATAAACCTCTCTGAGACCGAGGACGCAGTCTCAGCAATTGTGTAAGACGATGCCCGGCCAGGGGAGGCTGCAGATTACAAATGTCTGCTGAGAGGTGTTAACACCAGGTTGCCTGTTGAAATAGTCAACATTTTCAGAACAGCAGGCAAGGAAAGTTAAATAAAATGCTCTCCTATTCCCTTTAGACCTAATATGGATGGACTCTTGAGCAAGGCAGAAAACACAGTGCAGCTGTTCAATTGGCAATTGCAGATTCTTATGATAGTGGAAAATTGGGACACAAACCAGGGGTTGTGAGATGAATAAGGACCACAACATTAGCAGTGTAGAAAAAAGAAAAAGCTAATTTGGGCTGTTAATTTCAGACTTTCATCTAATCTTTGTTTTGCTTCCTTTATATTGCATAGTTTTTCCACTTCAGGCTTCTAAAATGTGTCAAAATGAAGAGGAAAAGTCTTCGGACCCTAAAAACCTCTGGTAGACTTATACTCTATGGACAGGGGTCACAAGAAGACACTGCTTAGGGTACTGGCTTTTTCCACTTTAAACACTACAAACGTGAAACCTGCTTAGTATGAGTATGTCGTTGGAAATGTAGACACGTCTTTGGATAGTTGTGTCCTCTTTGGAGCCCTAAAAAAAGTCTAATAGTCATTTTTGTGGCTTTTCATACACTGTATTAATGATTTTAGGTGATTGGCCGTTGGAGCGGATTGGATTGATGGATAAAACTCCAGAATGGATTGTCTGAACACAACAATTAACTATTGCCATAAAACGTATCTGGTTATTTGACGACGCCTGTTGAGACATATAACACTTTTAATAAAGCTAACTGTGTTGAAGCACAAAGATCTTTTTGGAGGGGCCTCCCCCCATGTTTGGTAGTTTGTTCCCCTGTTTGGTAGGAATGACATCCTGAAACCTGATAGAACATTTGGTGGTTTAAATCAATGTTTGTTCCGAGGTATTGGACTAGCTAGTGGCCTAAGCAAGCTGACGGAAATCAAGTTGAAATAAAACACTGACATGATTATGAATATTACATGTTTCTATGTTAAGGAACATTGCTTATTAAAGCATAGCAATTCACTGTGGGGAATTACTTTGGGAATCAGCAGCTTTTTGTCTTCTCAGATGAGTAAAGGGTAACAAGGCCACATTGAATGAGTTCCTTTGTTTGCAATTTGTTTATGATTACCACTGATTCTTTTCACATTTTGTTATCGCTGTCATCAAATCACATTGAAAAGGTCAGCTGTAAAATCAAACAACGTTTGTCTTTACAAAATAATCAACTAAATCATTTTGAATCCAATTACCAATCATAACGGATGAATGATGAAAGTGTGTCAGCAGGCACACGCCAAGAAGCATGTGTGTTAGTCATCATGTGATGTTTTATTTGAGGTGGTGCACTTTGCTCTCCGAGACACTTTGACCGCCGCAGAGAGAAATGCTTTGTCTGCTTGAGCATCTTTTTAAAAGAGCAGAAACATGCGTATTCAAAGGATGCTCAAGAGTTGTCTGAACGCTGCAGAGCTGTCCCTCACCACAGCAGTCACAAAACACCTTAAGCCTTGTGTTGTCCTCCGGTCAAATTTGATCCATGGTTTCTTTCAACCAAACTTTCAGAAAAATGAAGTGGATTGTTCCGCACAACGCTCTTCACAAGTAAAATAAATGATCAATTTATTCAATTTAACACCTTCAAAGAACGTGAAAAAAGTTGATAAAAATATCCGCAAAAGCCTCAAAAATATGGGGGAAAAGCCCACAATAATGTCAAAAGGCATAGATACGTTGAAAAAGAAGTTTACACTTTGACCCATAAAAACAATAAGCAAGGCAACAACACAAGTAAATTAAAGGATGTTCGGCAAACACTTGAATGGGAAGAGAGAGAGAGAGAGAGAGAGAGAGAGAGGAGGAGGGGTACGATAGGAAAAATCGAGGAGGGAGAGAGGCAAGTGAGGACGCAAGCACGTGCTTTCATGTCCTTCCAGTCCTTCCTCACACATAAGGGTTTACTTGGAGAAATATGCTGCCTGTCGTTCTTCATAGAGTTCTGAATTGGCTCTATCGTGGGATTTGTTTGCACGAAAGGGAGACATTTGGACTGGGATTAATACAGACCCAGACCTCCATGTCTCAGCTCGGTGCAGCATCCTGCCAGAGATGCTCCTGTTTGCCAGACCCCTGCAACTCTGAACTCAATTGGCGTGCATGGGGGTGTAGTGAGAGAAATACGGTTTAACCCTTGTGTTTTGAATTTGTGAATTGAAAATCAATGCTTTTGTCACTTTTTTTTACGTTTTCAACACGACGTAACACTAACTTCTCAACTGGTTTTACAGTTATATTTTGAATTTATGGTCAATAAACCGCCTTTATAGGAAATGATACCTCAACTTTGAGTTAGAAAAGCAGGAATTAGGAATTATTTAGACTAACTTAAAGGAATGGATGTTAATAGATAATCACAGACTGGTATATGTCAACTTTTATTCAGTTATATTTCAAAACCACTTCATTTTGTTTTTCAAATGCTATACAATTGAATGAGACCCCCAAAATGAATGAAAGTAGAGATTTGTACTTGGCAAAGAGCGTTGTGTGGAATTAATCATGTTATTTTGGGTAATTAAAAACAACAGTGATGTAGGAAAACGGGTCAATTTGACCCAAGGACAACATGAGGGTTAAAGGATTTAGTGGGTTGTGGTTTTTTCACAGTACAAGAGCAAACATGTAAAGAATGGATTAAACAGTGTGTATATTTGCTATTATGCAAGATACCATAGTTAGCATGCAGGGCTAACTATTAATGTTAGGACCGTTTACAAGTTGAACGTCTAGTGTTTGGTATATCCCTACTGATTGAAAATCCTGGATACTTTTAGAGTAAAGGCTACACTGTGAATAATGTTAAAGGGTTATGCACAGTTAAACAACATGTGGAGCTAACATTTGCTCAAGTGTAATTAGCTAGCTACAACTGATAAAATCTGCCACTGTCGATGTAATTGTAATTTCAGCGGGAAAATCTAAAGGTTGCCGGTTAGAAAGTAAAAGCCTCCTTCTGCTTTTTTTCTGTGGAAAATCAAGTTCCATTTGACAATGAGAGTTCAAGCGCTAAACCTGCCACCATTATTGGAATCTGCAGGTTTAAACCTACAAATGTCAAATTGAAGGTGCTCAGTTCCTCAGTTCATGGACAAAAACTATTTGTAATTCATTCATTAATCTTTTGAGATCAATAACAATCTGTTTGTGATTTGTTTTTAAATTTAAAACAAAATATGCTCAGGAACTGCAGATGGAATGTTTGTATGCAAATGTAGTGCTTGTATGTTGAGAGAATAAATAAACGAAAGCATAAATAAAGGATGTGGCCAGGAGCCAATCTGAAATGGCCATTCCAACTTAAACCTTGGAGAGAAACAACCGTATTTATTGCTAACTGGAGAAAAGAATGGATATTTGGATATTTCATTATAACTGGTGCAATTAATTGCAAGATTACAGTGTAACTTCTTCTTTTGCGGTTGTGTCTCATCCATCTGCTGCGTATCATGAAGTGCGCCGCTTACAAGACAACATGCAAGGGAAGGCACTGATTAAAGAAAATGTGGTTAAAAAAGGTCATTAATTTGAAGCAGAAGCACAGAACTCTGTTTTTCTACCGGACATGAAAACGGTACAGCTGTTTTATCCAGCTCCAAAACCAAAGAAGAAAAACAAAGAAACGAGTCTGGAAAGATGATTTCAATCGGATTTTCCTTAATAAAAGATAAGATGGCATTGCATCAAATCTCTTAATGAAGCATGACAATGTTATTAATTCCCTCTCTATTGGTGTGTATTGGGGGCCGAACACAAAGTCGCACAGAGGTTGGTCGGGGGTAGCAAGCTCTAACACCCGGAGTCACGACAATCACAACAAGAGTCGTGAACGGATTCGCACGGTGAGAAAAAGAAACGAGAATCCCGGGTGATTTTATAGCACCACCAAAGCACCTTTCCTCTTTGCTCCCCCTACAGGTTGGAAGTGGAATTGTCCCATTATGTCTCATTGGAACTAAAGATCCACCACCCGATCTGGCGAGCTTGCATAGTGCGGTCCTAGCCGGTAGAGATCCGCAAAGCGAATGCAGAAGTGTCGTTCACCCTGTTACGGGTTGATAAACCACTGAAACAATTTTGGAAACATTATTTTGGGGTACAAAATAATCTTTGGTGTTGGGTTTGAGGCAAAGCAGCATCTCATAAGCAGAGCTTGAACCCTGAAGTTCTCCCATGCAGACACAACTTCTACCTCTCCCTTTTCTTCTTCACATCACCTCTTCATCTTCCTCATCCTGCTGTTCCACTTCTGAGCCTTCTATTGTGAGCGTAATGGCTTCAGATGCACAAAAACAGAGATTAAAAAACACATAAGAGAGAGGGTGGGGGGAGAGAGAGAGAGAGAGAGAGAGAGAGAGAGAGAGAGAGAGAAGCTCCAGATGCGGCGGCAGTAGCATATTTTTTGTTAATCTTTTTAACTGCATGCCCCACAGACGTACAAGAGGAGATGCAGCTACCATGGAGCAAAGACCTGGAGAATATCATGTTTGCCTCATTAAAAACGACACTCCGTGAGGTGAGCGCAAACAGACAATAGGAACAATCAGAAGCCCTGCAGCTCCGCACATATTCAAATAAGTGGGATACAAGCAGATTTGCACTTCATTATTTAAAAATATTCCGTCCATGCTCACAAAATTACAACCAGCCGTCAGAATAAAAACAAGCAGAGGGGGCGGATAAGAATCAATACCAGAGTAGTTAATAGCTGTGGAACCCATTAGTCTCTTGGATGTATTCTGCATTTTGTCGCGTGCAGTATGAACCTGAATGCAGCAGCTAAGGTGAATTAATCAGTTAATTAATCAGGGGCTTTTCATGGAATTACACACACAAGTTTCAACACCTCAAAGAGGGATGAGCTAAGATACGAGAAGAGTATGAGAGCCTTGATATCATGGCATGTGCATGTTCATCTACATGAGCAGCAGTCCATTGTTCTACTGCAGTCACATGCATTGAAAATAGTTTGACAGTTGACTCCCAGAACTACTAATTATTATTCAGCTCGTTATTCAATTATTATTTAGTGTAATTCCATAGTGACTTGAAATGCATCTATCATCACAAACTAATAAATAATAATTAAGACGCAGATGTTTTCCCTCCATCAGTATTAAATGCTAGCTTAAGAAATAAAGTAAATCAAATTAGTTTATGAAACTCTGCTGTCAGATGTTAACCACGGTTTCTCTTCATCTTTTAATTCCAAGAGAGTTCAAACATATTCAACAGACCGGCATAAACAAATAGATAAACTGTTCAAAAGACGTAAACATAGTTCCAAAGAAACGATGAGGACACACAACGTGAAAACTAAAATTAAATTGAGAAAACTAAAAACAAAGTTGTGTGCCCTTTGTGTGCAGGCAGTTTTTCTATGTAACACACTTTTTAAAATGTTCATTAAATTCCTGTAGCATTATAGAGTGGCAAAATGTAGATTTATGTAGACCATAATGGGGGTTATTGCCTTAACTGAAGGATCTCTTTCTCCGCTACAGTACCTGAATTGGTGAAGGAAGCCTGAACTTAATTACAGTCCTCAGGTCCATTTATTTCTGCAGAGAATCGTGAAGAAAGGCTGGTGGTTTTTACGTCCCGTCACCGGGACACATGGTGTGCAGTAATGGGGGCATCTGTCTAAACGCACATTTTTTGTAAACACCATTACTTAGTAACAATACACAAGAGAAAAATCAGACTTAAACAGGTTCACACTCGAGAAGAGATCTGCCATGAAAACTGATTTGTTTCCAAAACCTTCCATGACTCCTTAGTCCTGACACTACACTGTTAGGGATTGTAGGGAGCGGGACGTTGACTTACAAATATTGGCTTATGGTCAAATTAGTAGAACACTGTTTTTCTATGTTATAAACTTTAAAGTGACACCATCCAACCTGCCAAATGCGGGGTAAAATTAACTTTGGCGTGTAATATTTTACAGTTGCTAGCCAGTTTGTGTGGTGATGAACGAGGCTGTTGGAACGGGCCGGCTGCAGGAACGTTTCCAGATTGGTCGGTTTTTGTGCCAAGAACTTTTTGGGTGTTTCTGTTCGGCTTGGAAACATAATCTTGATCTGGCAACACTGCTTGTAGAACGTATCCTTCCTTCCCCATGAACGCTGCGTTGTGACGGTTTAGAGAGAAAAGACTTGAACTGTTGGATGGATTCATGTTGCATTTGCTACAGATTTTCAAATTGTAATGACTTTGGTGATTATCTGGCTTTTCCTCCTAACTAGCACCACCATCAGGTCAAAGTTTCCACTACTTCAATGAAATAGCTCTACATCAAGATATGAGGATTAGGATTAATGAATGAATTATTTATATATTATGATTAATTATTCCCTGTTCATTTTTTTGATTTGATTTTGTTGATTATATATGTACAGTATGTGCATAGGTGATCTTTTCTTTTTAAAACAATGGCAAAAAGATGAAAGAAATACAAAAATCTAAATTTATGTCACATGAAATCATATAAGGTATAATTCCATTAAAATGTGAGCACAGGTCATTCTGGAGGAGGCGGCGGCCTAAAGTTTGTGGATCCACAGATCATTTTCCAGAAAAAACAATTGAATTCCCTTAAAATGTAAAGTCTCCCATGGTGACATTCCTGCATCCCTTAAAACACAGATGACCGGACCCTGTTGTTCTCAGTGTTGGCTGTAACGAGCCTGTTTATGCGTAATCCTGCAACAACAGAGCATTAAAGTAAAATGTAGACGTCTGAATTATGCATATGTGAGGGAAGTGCTGTGAGTACAAATCATTAGAAACAGGTCCTCAAATACTGGATGTCATAACAGAATTGCACTCAATATGCAAATTCTCTCCCATGTTTTCAAGGCAATCACAAATACGCTCAGCCATTAGTCCTTGCAGTCCTGCACATGGTCTCTTTTGTAGTGAATGGGAACATATTTATTTATGAATTAATTTTTTTTAGTTTACTGTATCCCAGGAGGAAATGAATGTATTTTTTTCATGGCATGGACAAACACTAATAGAGATTTAAGGAGATAAAATTTGCCATGTCTCTGTTAACTTTCACTGTAATCCAGTTTTCCTTCCTTCCAGTCTGGGGTTTGTTGTCCATTGAGGAGTTTCAGGCCCTGACCATGATTTAATCGATAACAGAGCTTTTTTCGTCCACACTGTCCAAAGCTGAAAGTAACATTGCATTTAACACATCAATGTTTTATCAGGCAGCTCTTCTCAATTTATGACAGATGTCTGAACACCCCAGCGGGCATGGATGAGCCACACCAAAAGGGCGCCATTAGAGTGCTGAGAGAAATGAACGGTCAGATTCAAGTCTTCCTTTGTGTGTAATTAAGGGGAAATTATCCTTCAGAGTTTTGGCAGGGCAACTGGCTGATGAAAATCTTGCCTACGCCGTGGTCAGACCAACTGCAAAGAGGATAGAAAATAGCTCCGTCACTGGCAGATGTGTCAGATCGCCTTCTCATTCCACCTCATGTTTTAAATTGAGGTTTTCCTTTCAGTTAACATGACATTAAAGTGACTTTGAATCGCGTGGCACAAATGGATTGTCTTATCCTACATTTACCTTTGCAAAAAAAGCAGTTGGATTGACCTGACAAATTTTCTGAACATCTTCTCTTCCAGGATGGATTCCTCTTTTAAAATGCACTCAGAAAAAGAAACCTTGACCCAAACTTATCTTTTAATCTACTCTGAGGCAAGTATTTGATGGAAAAGTTACAAACATAACAGCTTGGTTTTCTCTGACAAACGAGGACAAAAAGCCTAAAGTGCTGAATTGTTAATATATATTATCAACTGTGTTGCCAGTAAATATCTGTCCAATTTAAGGATTGTTTTATTGCCATCCAATTTCAGGTTTCACTGTCAACAACACTGTCCATTGGCATTCGAGTTAGAACATTTGTGTAATGGTAAATAGAAACAGGTGAGGTTTTCTGACTGCACACAGCACAGGCAGGTTTACCAGCCTGCTTGCACGTATTCATGCTGAATGGACACCAGAAGTGCAGTGGTGCGTATAAATGGATGTACAGCATATGTCCACCTCTGAGTGGGTGGACTATCCTTGTACTGATGCCAACAAAGTCCCAAAAATGTTGGTGAACATATTGCAGGGCAAAGCTTTAGCCAATCATGTTACATTCTTAACCCTAATGTTGTCCTTGGGTCAAATTGAAATGTTTTCCTATATCAATGTTATTTTTAATTACCAAAAATAACATGATTGATTCCACACAACGCTCTTTGCCAAGTACAAATCTCTACTTTCATTCACTTTGGGGCGTCCTATACAATTTCATAGGATTTGAAAACAAATTAAAGTGTTTTTGAAATAGTATTGAGTAAAAGTTGACATATTCCAGTCTGTGATTATCATCAACATCCATTCCTTTAATTTTAGTCTAAATAATTCCTAATTTCTATTAGGTATAATTTCCTAAAAATGAGGTTTATTGACCATAAATTCCAAAAATAACTGTAAAACTAAAGTGACAAACCTTGAAAAAAATCATCAAAAGTGTTGAAAAAATGGACAAAAAAACGTAAGAAAAAGTTTTTTTTTTAATTCATAAAAAGCAAGTTTTTATTTTCAATTTTGATGTTTTGGCCTGGACCACAGTCTATATCCACGACTTTTCACGTTGACGGTGGCTCAGATCTCTGCAGGGTAAATCCAGACAGCTAGCTAGACTGTCCAATCTGAAATTTATGTTGCACGACTAAAACATCCTTTGAACGAACATGTCACGCCAAAACAAGTTCCTTCCCGAGACTATTTTGCAGCGGCACCGTGGTTCCATCCGGCAGATGGCACAGCCCGTGTCGATTGAGATAGGTTTAAAGAAATGCCAATACACCAGAGCAGGTTTTTCTACCATCTCAGAATGATGTGTCAATAAACCAGACCTTCCTGTGGAGGAAGGTCCGGCAAGGCGGGACTACCTGAACCATCGACTGAAGTGTCCCTGTTTCAAGTCCAGTCGGAAAACTCCGGTGAATGTCATCCTTGATCTCTCTATCCCCTAATTTCCTCTCATCTCTTTACTTTACATACCATTTTTTTTAGGGAAGCCATAAACCAACTATATTAAAAAGCAGTTAAAAACAATAAAAAAATATAAAACATAACATACTGTAAGACGTCCTTGCACCAAGAAGAGAAGTGCAGTCTTAATGAAAACATCAACGTTTTGGGAATGTACATTCATTTAATGTCTTACTAATAGATATAAGAAATAAAAAGATCAGTATCATCTCATGTCAATACAAAATAAGTATGGAGCAGTAGATGGACGTGTTAAACTAGCTTAGCATAAAGACTGGAACCGGGGGAAACAGGTAGCCTGGCGTGGTTAAGTTAAAAAAAATACTAATAATGTCCAAAAAAAAAGATGAAGAAAGAATAATCATCATTAAGCCACATTGCTGCCCTGTAACATGTTGCTTCATCACCATGAACACACACACACACACACACACACACACACACACACACACACACACACACACACACACACACACACACACACACACTGTAGTTTGTTTTCACTCAATCCCACACACACACCCTTCCTGCTGCCAAAAACACTCACTAGAGCACCAAATGTGATTTAATCCACCGTTAAAAGTAGTTTCACTATTTCCTCCTGTTTTATTAACTTCAGCAACATTTTTAGAAATCGACTAAGCTTTTTTTTTCCCACTAATGTTTTTTTTATTGTCAATAGGAACCAAAAGTCTGTGACGGCCAAGGTAGGATTTTGGTCTTTTAATGGAGTGGTTTTTTTTAGACACAAAGACAAAATAAATAAATAAAGGCAGCCTCCCCACTCTTAACAACATTTTGGAGTCCATCTTGGCCCTCACCGGAACCAAACTAAAAAAGTCAAATGTTTCTGATTTTGAATCAGCTCGACTGACAAAGAATGAGCCGCATCCCTCTACTCAACCACCTTGATCTTCGCACCCTGTTTTCCTGAGTGGAGAAACGTTTGCTGTTATTGTACGCTAAGTAACAGCAGCTGGAACAGTCAGGAGAACCTTTTCATGCTTCATACTCATACTTTTACACTCTCGCTAGAAATCAACATGAATATCCAGCTGCCTGTTACAGCAATTAAACTATTATTGTGGTGTCAAGTTTAATTCCACGTCTTGCTTTGGTTAGTGTCTTACTCCAAGGCTTTGCGTAGGTGTTTTTTTTCCTGTAATGCTTAGTTATTTTTTATAGCTTAACACACAGGTCTGCCGGATTCCCCACACCACCACCACCACCACCACCACTCTTGCTGCTACACTCCTCTTTCCTCCTATAGTCCCTTTGTCTTCGCAGTAATTCTGCCTCTGGCATTTTGATCACAGCTTCAAGGTCCCCGACGCCTCAGCCTAAGCTGAAAGCTTTAGGAGAAAGAAAGTCCAATTAGGTTTTCTCTACTCTCATAATTTATTTTCCATCAAACTAAAATAATTAAACTGTCTTTAAAGAAATTAAGAAGAAAGGGACAACATCTGCGCTGGGTTGTGAGCTCCTGGAGGTACTGGGACTTATTTGACACGAGTTTGACAATTTCCTCCCACTCTGTATGAATTAAAATGACAAACATTGATAGAGTGTACAGCCGCTGCTAGCTGCTCTCTCTCATTCCTATTAGTTGTGACCTGTAATTTACCAGCCAAGTGTTAAGGAGCAGGCTTTTTCCGCAGGGAGCTCGGTGATTCCCAAACTGAAATGAATTACAGTGAAGAACGGATTCTTTTGGTTAATGCTTTTAAATATGGACTGCAGAGGAAATAGACACACACACACAGAGAGTACTGAAGGGGACTGAAACCTGGGCCAAGCCTGAAATAAAGGTTCTACTGAACCTGGCCCAAACACAATCTGAGTCTCCTAATTACAGCAATAAGGTACAATGGCAACAAAGCACTATATTTATAAAGTTTGGATTTAACTAGCCTGAATGATGGAATGTGGTGGACATGAAATATCCATTTTTTAATTTTTTTTTTTAATTTTTATAATTTATTGAGCCCTTACTGAAATGTATAGGAGCTTTGGGAAAAATAGGAGTGGTAATTAATCCATCACACATAAATAAGCAACTGTTTGTTAACATTTTCTCCATAAAAAAAATTATACCAATGTATCAATGCTGTTTTTACAGCCCAAATGTAAAAAAATAAAATAAAAAAATAAAATGAATAAATCAATGAATGCTGCTGCTGCTGTAGAACCCCAATTTTCAGAACTGGTACCAAGACATACATTTGAAGTATAGGTGTTAAAACCCTGCCCACTACTCTGAGGTACCCCTGGAGAAAACTTTAGTTTTCCCACTCGGGGTAAAACAGTCTGGGATAGTACTGAGCGTGCACCTGGTGGCCAACAGAGGAACTGAATCTGAGGGCACTTCAACATGTTAAAAAGACATTAATTTATAATTTTATTTTACTTTTTTCATTGCTTGTTAAGACCAAAAGGGCTCATGTGCCGAGCTTACACATCACAAGTGCATGGCAAAATAGTACTCAGTGTGTATTTTCCCATCCTCCTTTCCTAACCCTGAACACAGCATTTCAAAACACTTTCTGCTACTTACTAATTTGTACAATAAACATCATCAGCTTCAATTTCTAATCCTGCCACCTCACAATAGAACAAAAAGTGTTTTTTTTCTTATGATGTTTAGAGAGAAAGAAAGGTAGCAGGCTAAAAAGTCTGAGCCAATCAGCGTTCCTGCACTGCTTGCTGGACAATCAGTACAAGGTATTTTAGAAAGCTGACAGAGCCAATCATTACCAAAAGGCCACACACCCCCCCGAGAATCTCCGCCTCCTGTCCAGGCACCTCGATATTTCCCATTAAACTCCCCCGCACGACGAAAGGTGTGCGTGCATCCCACCAACCTGCAATCTAGCTTCATCTGAGGGAGACTTTCATCGGCAGGATCATCACGTTGCAGCTCTTGAGTCCCCCGAGGCAAATACTGTACCTCTTCTGAAAGACATTGTTAGACTCTTGAAGTGCTTCACAACAGGTACTGTCACTCCTGAGATTTGCCAAGAAATCTTTCATGTTCACTTGATTTGCAGTACTGAAATAAACTGAATTCACTGGCACATTACATGGTTTGTAATACACTTGAGAATATTATACCCATTGTTGTATTTAAGAGTTTAAGTCATTGATTTAAAATCAACATAGTTTAAATTTGGATTTATTGCATTATTAACCATCCTGCAATTACGGACACAGTGCAGGTTTATAGATCTTCATGGGCCGATTATGTTGCCGTGACAGCGAGTTAAAGGCTTCAGCAGGGAACAGAAGCACCTCAATGCAAGGTGTGATGCTGTGTTCAGCACTGCCCGAGTGTTCGTTTTAATGAGACCATACCTTCGAGGCAGAGGGGAGAGTCTTGAGGGGCCTCTACAACCTGCAAGGCAAGGGGCCACATGTAAGGGAACCATATACCAAGCTGGCACTGTCGCTAGCGAGCTGTTAGCATGGCAGCGTCATATAGGGATGACAATAAGTAATATTTTCATGTTCTGTTTTAACTAGACCATTTCTTTTTTAACTTTATTATCTTGAAGTGAATTGTAGAATATCTTTACAAAATATATGTAAAAAGTGTTTATGTCATAGTTTGTAGTTTCACTCGTTCTGTAAATCCTTTCGAATCCCCAAAGAACAAAGGTTTTCTTTTCAAGAAGTCTCTTTGAAATGTATTTGCCTCTATTCAAGTAGAAGGTTGTTTTTCTTCTGAATCCATGGTTTCCATGAAGCTTTCTAAACTTCAAAAGGGAACCAGAGGGTAACTTCCACCACGTCCGTGTGTGTACTCTCGTACTTCTATCTTTGTGAGGTCCAATTCTTTTTCACACCTTTACAGGGGACATATCATGAAAACCTCACAGGGCTTGTGCCCATACATTTTGGGTATCTCAGGTGCCTACCAACCCAGAAACTGCAACACAACACAACCCAGGCAGTGTTTTTTTGGCTACCTGGATAAGAAGAAATGGCAGTTAGCAAGCCGTTTGGCTCCCTTTCCTTCGTCACACGCGGGTTCATTATAAAAGCCCCCACCCCCCCAATCTGAGTATCTCCACCCACAGCTTGAGAACTCTCTTTGCAAAAGTGTGGCCATATTTTTCCCTTAACCTTCATGTTGTCCTCGGGTCAATTTTCACCCATTTTAAGTTTTTTTTGTCCGAAAAAATGGGCGTTAGAAAAAAAGCACTGGTAATGTCAACATTAAAAATATCAATTAACTTTGGAAAAAAACACCAATAAAAGCACCCACAACATTGAAAAAGGGAAGGGGGCATAAAGAGATGGGCGCTGAAATGGAGTGTCTCAGACAGAAGGGGAATACAAAACGATTCAGACAGACATTATGAGAAAAACAATGTTTTTTTTACATTAAAGCATGTAAAAAGCATGAATCTGAAAACAAGCATATGTCACATTTAAACTGAGGACATTTTGGCTAGTCCTTACTTTGTAGAGGGTTACTACAGAGTCAAGAACTGGTTAAGTTTAGAAGGAGGTTTGTGTCATCCCAAATTTAGCTTAGGGGTTTTGGCTCCTTTAAAGTAAAACACAAACTCCTAACTTCCTGAACTAACGGCTTTATTGGCAATTAAAAACACGACATTTTTATCCTGTAAAATGGACCGTAAATACTGTTTTTTTATGAATTTATGAAGTTTTGTTGCCTTTTAAAGAAGGTGAAAAGCTTGGTTATTGTTTTTGTTTTTTCAATTGGGCAGAAACGTTGGAAACAGTAACCTGACCACACCTTTCCTTTCCGCTGCAGTATTTTATTTCTTCTTATGTTTCCTTCAGTTGGAAACCCCACTTATTGTGTTTCATGAAACAAACAAGGAAGTGCTGTATCTAGCTTTGTAAACAGCAAAAACAAATACATGTTTGTTATTTTTCCCCTTTCTGGGGAGTATGTGTTAAGACAAGCGACTGGATAACAGGCACTGCCTCGGTTTCTTTTTGAGAAACCTTGTTATTATGTCTCTACAGAGAGTTGCAAAAGTCTGCCAAAGACAGGTCACAGCTCTCCTTGTATTATTTGCACATTAAAAAAAGCCTCAGTTTCCTCATTATTATTTAACCCCCCCCCCCCCCCCCCCCCCCCCCCCCCCACTCTCTCTCTCTCTCTCTCTCTCTCTCTACAACAGTAAAAACGGTCTCTGTAGATGTTTCCTTGGCTTTTATGTCAAAAGCTATCTGACTGACACGAG
>NC_048428.1:20838385-20893708 GCF_013103735.1 Etheostoma cragini
ACACACACACACACACACACACACACACACACACACACACACACACACACACACACACACACACACACACGTTTGATGTGGCTCCCTGCTGAGCATGGCCCAAGTTTCCATTGGAACTCTGATGGTGAACCAGCCACTTCTCCTGCCTAATGATGCAAATTATTATACATAATTTCCCTCCACAACCTGTATCATGCTTTTCCTTCCAGAAATAATTGAGGAATCTTTTTATGTTTTCAATTAGCTGCTTTCTTTTTCTTCACTTCCTCTCTGGTTGACATTTGTTCTAATTGCAAAAGATTCTGGCTTTTCTCCGAAATGTAGCAGCACAATAACAGGCACTTTATTTTCCCTGTCAATCTTCTACAATGGGAAGGAGAAGTGAGAGGGAGTTTACTAATAATTACTGGAAGAAAATACACACATATTCCTCTGAGGGAGTAATTAAAGTCTATATTGACACGGTTTTTAGTTTTCAGGAAATTTGCAGCAGTCACACCTGATACACGTATATCTCTAACCCTGCCTGGATTTGTTTATCGTCTGTTGCCTTAAAATTAATCCCAACCCTTATGCCTCCTCGTTTGTGTTTCAGTGCTCCAGTCGGTAGAAGTTTGATACTCCGCAGTGTCCCGCGCTCCAACAGAAAATGCCACATAATACTTTCTACACGCAGTTCTACTACTACACAGTTTCACTTACAACCACAACACATAATGGACACTGAAAAGCAATCTGAGGATTGAGAAACAGCCCAGACACAAGACATATGGTATCTGAAAAATGTTAGTCTACATCCATGATGTTCCGCGCTCCGCCGCCCGGAAAATACTCCGTCAAACCTTTTAGGCAGGATCCAAGTTCAAGACCTTTATTTGTCCCCGAGGGGCGACTCGTTTTGCTGCAGTAGCAGGAAGCTGACATACAGTACATGACAACAAAGACGACAACAATGATTAAAAATACAGGATCAGACCAAATGGGGAAATAAATACATTAAAAGTTTATGTCCCAACAAAGTGACAAGCATTGAAAAAAGTGATGAAAAAAGGGACAAAAACATGATGATGATGATGATCATAAAAATGTATCAAACAAAAGTGTTGTCACACAAGGCTGTCCACACCAAGAAAACCACCACAGAGTAGAGTTTTTTTTTTAATCCATGAATGAACCATCTGGCCACCAAGAACTTACACCTCCACTCCAAGCTATTTGTTAATTTTATTTTGTTTACATACTCACCTTCATTTCTACCCTGTACTATCCCATTTAGTCTGTGTGACATTACTTATGTTTTATTCATTATCTTTTATAGTACTCAGTCTTCCCCTTTCTTGTTATTATTTTAGCCATTTTCTCTCCCCTCCTACTGGTTTCAGATCGGGATTGGCTGAGGCTGTTGCTGTTTGTCCCGCCCTGTAACTACTGCAAAATTTAAGTAAAAATGTTTCTATCTATCCTTCAGTGGAAGAAAATTCCTCTGAATCCAAAACAAATATTTCTTTGTATATTTTGACAATTTGTCCATCAGTTCATAAACAGGACCTTTAAAGCTATAGTGTGTTGTTTCTGTCACCCCCATGAGGAAATCTAAGACATGACAACAATTATGTCTGTGCATCTACCTGACACAAGCCTTCCGTGATAGCGCTTCACCCCAACGCAGTTGCAGGTAACCGAAGAGGACACGAAGGATTAAAAAAACATGAACTCTTCGAGGAGGGATTTATCTTTACTGGAGTTTCTGCGAGGGAAAGTTGCCAAACGACACCAATTTCTAAAAATAGCCCTACTTACAGACACAGAGAGAGTTGTGTGGAGCTGATAGTCTTAATTAGCTTTTAGCAACTCATTTGGCAATCGTTTGAATGTAACACATGTTCTTTAATATTAAAAAGTTACGCACTAAAAGTTTTAAAAGTTACAAACTCATCAACACACCGCGCCAGGAGTTTGGTGCACTTCACTTCGTCAATAACCCGGCTGTCTATTTAGATAGAAACGTGTTGAAATTGTTTTTGATTTCTACTGGAGCAAAATGTAAGGAACTTTGTCTTGCTCATATAATATAAGACCCATTTATTCAGTGTTATGTTTCCACACTCGGCCTTGCAGGATCAAGAGGGTTTTTTCAAGAGTTCTTCATAGAAAACAGCATCTGTGGTCAGTTTAAACTCGTGTGGGTTACAATGGATGGTGACTCACTGAACAAACATTACATAAACATCCTCTCAGACCACTTCAACGTCAGATTCTATAACGGAAACTTAAAATGCGTTCAAGTACGGTGACAATACAGAGGTTTGCATGCAGAAGTATTCCTATTTTAGGTCATTGTTATGGAAAGCACAATAAACGATGTAATTACTCAATTGATGTAAATGAATATAAATGCAGCAAATAAGCATATTAATTAATTTATTATTCATCGATAAAACTATATCCTGGAAAACGCACACATATGGACAGACATTAATGGAGGTAAAAACTAGGCTAACCTTCCTGGCAGTGTCCCTTGGGAGAAGTGGCAGATGTACAGAACCATGCTTGCCCTCCCTAGAAGATATGCAACATACACACACACACACACACACACACACACACACCCCACTAAACACTAAACCCAAAAGCTCTCCAGGGTTCTGTCTCAAGCCAAGCCAAAAACCCAAGCTGGGGTAATCCCAAGGGAGCTCAATTCTACCACCGGCTCTCCCCTCAAATCCTACTGGTTCAGAAAATCCAGAGAGCAACTGTTCCACCACTGGAGGGAGAAGGGGGGGGTGCTTCTCACAGTCCCGTACAGTGCTGTCGTCCCTTAGGAGACAGCGGCAGAGCGGGCAGAGCTCGGACACTGGCGTGTTGTGGTTCGGGACTTTGTGAAGCCCCAGCTGAGCATGGCCAGCTGCTCCGTAACATGGCAAAAACACACACATACAGTAGGTATAAAGGCATGGAACAATTACATAAGTCCCATTTTTTACAGAATCATGGTTGATTTGTTTAACCGCAACTAACTGCTAACATTAGCAAAGGTCTTAAGGCACATGACTGGTACTTGTTCATTTTGTTTAGATATGCCAAATTGTAATTATATAAGTTGGTTATTATTGCTCAGACTATAGTTTTGTTAGTTGTTGGCATTTGACCCTATACACGTTCAGAGCAACAACAATAACAAAGGGGATAGAATTAGAAAAATGAGTATGGTAATAAAGAGACATAGTATGTGTTATTGCATTATTTGGGTCACAAAATACTTCTCTTGGAATTCATTTACAAATAAAAAAAGAAGTCATAAATACTCCCCTGGGAATTCACCCAGAGTTCTCGCGAGAGCACAACTTGAACTTGCTCGGCGAGCTGCTCTGGCATCGAGTGATGCTGCTCATTAACTATGCCCCTGTAGCCGAGCTGCAGAGAGATTCTTTTAATTGCACGCTTGGTGCCGCCCCAAGCGTGCAATTGAAATTAAGGGTTTGATTAAAGGTCTGGCATTGAGTGATGAAAGTAACTGGGTGGGGGACTTCCATTACTCAATGCCAGACCCTTAATCTCTTAGATTTGTGTCTGGATTTCCAGGTTAAATAAATGCATATACATTTTCAAATTTGACTAAAGAGACAATTATATTGGTAATTGCAAATATTTCTGAGGCAATTCATTGTACAGCAAAATTTGGAATTGTTACAGCTCAATGTGCACCGTCACCCCTTTCCTGGGCTTTAGTGGGACATCCCATACATTCTGTAGTTAAGATTCATAACCCATGATTATGTCACATACGAGAAGTCAAAGCAAAAACAAGATGGGAAACATTGTCTGTCATCACTTAAAGCGTTCTGGAAGCACAACAATCAATCCCAGACTAATCCGAGCAAACGCTGTGGTCAGCTAATGAGCAGCAAGACCGCGAGGTTTGCCTTGAATCATGGCACGGCAGCGTCATGCCAGATGCCTGGTGCTGGCGTGGAAAATGCAGTAAAGAGCCAAACCGTGCCAGAGAAGAGGCTGTTTAACAAGCCATGATGGGACATAATTACTGGAAAAACCACTGAGCTGGGGAGCAAAGATAACACAGAAAGAAACCTTAACATTAGCGCTGTAGGGAAAATGTGAAAGCACTGGAACAGCCGACAATGGCATTTTTATTAGGGAGCCGTGTGCAGCAATCTGTCAATGATGTTTTTGTGTAAATTGATATTTAAAATCGGGTCTGCACTAATTTAACCCTTGTGTTGTCTTCCCGTTAACCATGAACTTGCCCTTCCAGGTCAAAATTGAATTTGTTTTTGTGCTTTTCCGATGTTTTTGTCGCTTTTTCTGATTTATTTGTCACTTTTTCCAGCTTTTGGCGCCTTTTTAAAAACCTGAGCTGGTTTAATAATTTGTGCATGTGCAACCTGCTAACAGGTAAAGGACACAAACCACAAACTCACTAGATAACTTACTTTAAATGTGCAAGAACTATAGACCAACACAAGTTGTACGACTCATTGTTCTCAAAGACGCACACACATAATCTCAACTGATCAACCTTTGGACAGCTTGTCTCTTTCTTATATCATAGCGCGTGTCCTCGCTATTTTCCGACATGTACATGTCTCGACATGCATCGAAAGTTCTGCAAGGTGTAATTGTAAGAAGTAAAAAAAAGTTGCCACAAAAAAAAAAAATAGTAAAGTAAAAATATCTTCGTTCCTTCCCATCTCTGCTGGGGGGGCCGCAGCACCGTTAGCACCTACCCTCCTCCAGCGGCCTTGACTGCCCGAGTGTCCGTGGTTGAAAGGGCACCACTAAAAAAATAAAAAATAAAAAAAAACAGTTCCACAGTCACACCATAAACTGTTTTCTACTGATATTTTCTTTCAGCTGACACCAAACCTCTCAGAGTTTCTTTCGCCATGTGTCGCAGCCACAGGCTGCGACAGGCTCTTGTCAGGCAATATGCAATGTGTCGATAATGATGAAAAAACAATGCATTGTGCAGGCCTATTTAAAGTTATACTGTTCTAGCATGCAAAGGTGCAAGTTTGTTGATTCATTTATGTGATTTTAATCAAAATGAGATAAGGAAAGCACAGCTTGGTCCACTATGCCGCATTGGTGATTAAAATATACCTGACAATGATACTCAGTGCAAAACCCTTCATGCAAATTACCTCCCAGCATCAAAATATGCATAAACTCATCAACTTTGGGGAGTCATTATAAAAGAACTGTGCAGAAATGATTTACAGTCATGAAATATTTACATCTAATCTCCACATACAATCTGTGAACTGCTGTTGTGGCCTAATAACCCATCATTTCCCATCCCCATGTGCAAAGCAACCAAAGGTCAACATCTGCTCTCGCCAGTTTGGAAAACACTGGGAGGCAGAGGATGACTGGGAGGGGGGGAATGGTGTCATTAATTGGCAATCACAATTGGAATGTCAATCACGTTATATGCTCTGTGGGGGAAATGAACAGAACATGTGTGTAGGTGATGATTATGATGCATGGATAAATGAGCAGACGGGGGGGGGGGCTTTAACATGTCTGCAAAAGGACGCGCATACAGTATCTCTGCGTTCAACAATAATGCAGTAATGGATTTGTGAAGGGGGGTCTCAAGTCGATTTTTTACTTTATTTGTATTAATTCTAGGTGAGCCAGGAACAGTGAGCCAAAGCTCAAGTTACTTTTTAAAATGTTGATATAACAAAGTGTATTTTAATTCTGTCTGTCAACAGTATTCTCACTTCTGCTTAACATAGAAACAGGACTCTCCCAGATAACGCAACGATCACGTAGGTTGGAGTTATGACCCGGGATTTCAAAATAAGTTTTAAATTACTACTTTGCTTCTGAGAAATCATGTTTAGCCACCTAAAAAAAGGGCCGACCACTGCTTTACCTTGCCGTCAGAGAGCCTTTTATGACGGGGAACTGAAGCCATTACATCACTTGCAGAAAACACACGTTGCTGCTACACTGCTGCCTCCATCGGTCAGTTTTGTTAGTTTCTAAACCTTTAAAACACCAAAGTCACACAAACTAACCAATGGAGGCAGTTGTAGAGCAGCAACTTCCATGTGCTGCGACTAAAAACGACTGTTTTTATCAAAGGAGTCTGGTTGCTTTGAAGAGAGCGGAGATAACGGCTTGGTCATGAAGTACTGTCTGACAGCAAGTATAGCGAACACTTGCACATATATTGATTTTTTTAGGTGTCTAAAATGTGTATATCTGCTGACCCCCCCCCCCCCACACACACACACACACACACACTTTGGCAAACATGAGTGTTTGGACATACTGAGGATAGAGACAGGGAATGGAGCTGCAAATGAGATTTGAAAAGTTTCAATTAACTTCTCTCTGCTGTGAAAACTTTCAGATTAAAGCTGAGATCTACTGAAGGAATGCAAGCCGTTTTCTGTGAGACCTTTTTCACAGACGTTTTCTGTGAAGTTTTCACGACCACATTTGAGACACTGAGGGCTTAAACACTGATTGGCTATGCGACATGTGATGGTAATACAGGGTTGAAAAGGTTCAAATGAGAGAGATGATCACTTCATGCAGAAAGTTTAAGTCGCATTGAAACCATTTGCATAGTTATGGCCCGTGGACTGTTTCCTGTGGCTCTAACTCGTCAGTAACCAGATGTAAGTAAACCTCACACATCACTCTTAAAAAAGTAAAACCTGGACAATCTGTTGAGAATCCACAGGGACAAGAAAGGAAAACATTTGCAGTCTAAGTGTGTGTATCAGACTAAAAAGACTATTTCTTCTGAGACTCCCCAACTGCTGCGGTTGGCTGTTTGAGTATATCTGATCCACCATGCAACATTTATTCAAAAAAAATATTCAGATATTGGATTTTATTTGCTTCCTCGTGTGCACAGCATGTATGGATCACTCTGATTGGCAACTCGCATTTCACACAACTCGAAGACTGCGGAGAGAGACGGTCCCTGTGGTGAGACAGCAGCTTCTGCCAAGTGTCTATCACATAAATACATACATAAATAACACTAACACACACTCGCTCAGTCAGGCTGAGATACTTTTTTTGCAGACTCACAGAATTTGGCTGTGAAAAAGAAGGAAGAAAAAAAACGGCAATCCAGTGTGTTTGCTTGTTGACTTGGCGAGTTATTGCACATGGAGACAGAACGCCAAACATTAGCTGAATAAGTGTAGAATCAGGTCAGATGTTCTCTGACCCTCCTAAAGAGTCCTGAGAGGGAGTTAAACCACATTTTAACCTTATTTAACATTAGAAAACTGATGGGATATCAAATATAGACACTTCTTCACAGTGCTTTGGGGTCGTTCCCCATGACGGGTTGAATCCATTGGTTTACTCTTTTCTCTTTCTCCCAGTCTTTGTTATAATTCTTCCCGTATTTTACCCACTTTATCCCATTTATTCCTCCAAAACTCTCCTACAGTCCAGCCACCATCAGTCACTACTCACGTGTTTTCTTAAACAGAAAAAACAGATTGCCCTGTTCTGCCTCTGATTGGCTAGTACTTGATGCCATTTGGGTCAGAGCCAATTAGAAGTAGGAAGTGGGCGGGAAAAAACTCTGCTGTCTCCTGTGTGTATGGGGAAAGGGGCGGGACCGAGGGGACTCTTACATTCCCTACAAGATGAACTCCTACATTAAATAACAACTGCTTGACAACTTATTATGGAGCAGGGAACAAGACCAAATAAGACACTACACTTTAGTACCAAGCCCAAATAAGACACTACACTTTAGTACCAAGCCCAAATAAGACACTACACTTTAGTACCAAGCCCAAATAAGACACTACACTTTAGTACCAAGCCCAAATAAGACACTAAACTTTAGTACCAAGCCCCAAAAAACGCAACCACCAATATTTTTAAGCGACGTTACAGAAAAACAAGCCCAATGTCCCTTATAATAAGCGGACTCGGCAGCCCTGGTCCTCCTCTGTTTGCTCAGCGTCCACGTTAGCGGCTCTCCATCCTAATTATTCATCAGGCCAAGACTACACAATCTGTTGGAAAAGGGGAACTGAGAGAACGGTACCTAACTGTCTTGAAAGGAATTGGTTGAGCCCCTCTTCTCTGCTGGTTCAGGATGCCAAAAAACCCCACAACACATCAATCTTGCATGCTGTTGACAGACTTCGGAACACCTTTCCAGCAACATTTGGTTTGTCATTTGAATAATTTGTGCTATTGTTGTTTCGCGGCAGGACCCTATCAACAATTTACAGCAGCTGTGTGGGCTCTCTTGCGGCCGTGTCTCGTTTGGTGTTTCAAACTATGACAAACGTTGTGTGACAGTTGTGTTTGCAGAGTAACACTGATTCAATACAGAGAAGTGCGAGGCTCCCAGACCTAATTTGCCATATATGGTACCCTGGTGGCTCAGTGCGCTACACAACCGTTTTGATTTATCTTCCGACTGCATAGCCACGGCTTCCTTTTCACCTCCCTGATGGAAAATTCTCTGTAGATTTGTGTAAAATGGTACAAATCAACGAATGTGTACTTTATAAATTAGGAAGATAATATTTTCAGAGGAATATTTACAGTGGCACTGATCACTCGCCCTCATTAAAAGCTATTCTGGGGCATATTTATTAGCTTGCTTAATGCTCATAATGTCAATTTAATATGATTACTTTTCATTAATATGTATTTTTGGTCACTGCCAGACTGAAAGCAAAAACCTTCATAGCGAGTGCAGAGCTAGGTTTATCAGGTCCAGACCTTTTTTTTTCTTCAATTCTTTTCTTTTATTGCTTTTTACAATAACAAGGAGCTGAATCCTGAATCAGACAGCCAGGCGCAGCAGTCACTGCACATGTCCATCCCAACGCAAGTGGCAGTTTGCATGACTGCAGTCTAAAAGCTACTGCCAAACCGCCGGCTATAGTCACAACACAGGCAACTGTCACACAAGAGATAATGCTGCCAATTAGGAAACGCTCGCTGCCATTCACTCCCAGTCATTCACTTTTGAAATTGACCATTGGTCCAGAATTGGAGGATGGACTTTTTTGTTTTTTCTTTCTTTACTTCATTGTTTTTTGTTCTCATTATCTCCCGTTGAGACTTCACAGAGACTTTCCCACTTGTCAATTCTCACTAGCCATTTGGCCATCAACCACAGCACACAGAGGGCATCTGGCAAGTCCCATGTTCCGCCTCTGTATGACTTCCAGGAAACCGCTGTGTCCATGGATAAATTAAAAAAGAAATGATAGAAAACTTGGAGAGTCATTTTTTTTTAAATCCGTATCAATGGAAAAAAGTGCATTAAAGGAAACCATGTGTTTTGACCTTGGCTTCCCATCATTTGTATCAATTATGATATATTTGACTTGTCAGTTTCATTAGCTGAGGTCTGTTGCAACACCAGAGACTAACAGTTTTATAAGGGAGTTAACTGACAATAAGATCAGAGTAGCCTCGTTATCCCATTTTCACTCCATTATTCAGTCATGTTCGCCATAACTTTCCTATACATTGTCATCATCATCAGTCAAGATGTTGTGGTAACGGTTGCTAAGAGAAGCTAAAGCCCCTTTCACACACACAGTACACTGCAAACATGAACTTATCTAGACATTACAGGCTCAATCTGTAATTGAGCTCGAGTCTGAGAAGCTACAGCGATGGAGTGGGTATGTTGAAGACGTTTCTATTGGCTCACATAAAACCGGAAGAAAACAACAAAACAAGGGTGAAGGAGGGGATTTACACCAACAGAAGTATCTAACTGGAAAGACGCAGACAAAGTCAAGCAACAGGAACCAAACTGTTATACGATATGATATGCAGTGGGTGAGAATGCATCTGACACAGACAACCTCCTGGTTTGTGCTACATGTGAGAAAGGGTACCGCTGGACTATCTCTGGAGTCGATACGTTGGACGTTGTCTGGAGTTGATGTGTGACAGTTTTTATCATTCATCTCAAAGAAATGCTCATTTAACAGTTACCTCTGTAAGACAACAGATTACAATCTGCAGATCTGTGTTGATCTCATCCATGATCCGGCAAAAGGGGGACAACGTCTCCATTCTTCATATCTCCATTACACAGCTCTGATTGGCTAGTCGTCAGAGAGAGCCCTGGACACTAATGGCGTTTTTTCCATTACATGGTACCTGCTCAACTCGCCTTTTTTGTTTTTCCATTATGAAAAGAAGGACCTTGTACCTGTGTACAGGTACTTCTTTTTAGTACCACCTCAGTCGAGGTTCCAAGCAAGCGGAGGTGAGCTGACGTAAAAACCTGCAGACTACGGATTGGTACTAGAGAATGGTCACTAATCACTGCGTCTTCATCGCTAGACAGGGGGGGGGACAGAGGGGGGGTGCCCTGAACAAACCCGCTATTTTCAAATAGTTTAGCCAGCTGTGTTTTTTTTTTCTGCCTCCATTTTCTTTTGAAACTACATGGGTCTTTTGTTGCTGAGAATCAAAAACAACACAGACGTTTTGTGTGTGTGTGTGTGTGTGTGTGTGTGTGTGTGTTTGTGTGTGTGTGTGTGTGTGTGTGTGTGTCGCAAAAAGGTCACGGCAGTTTTCTGCGGCAGTACTAAATCGGCAATGGATAAAGGACGGGGCACCGCGGCTGAGTCAAGCTGGAAAATCTGCAAAGTGTGATTCAGAGGTTTGCAGCTGGGATGAGACCAGACAGGTGCAAAGAAATCACCCGTTTCAGCCAAAATGTTGTTTACCACTTAAAAGTTGCTCGATACAATACATTGCTCTAATCATATGAAAAATGAAAACCTATCCAGTATATAGTAGGTGGAGATGACTACTATAGAATCCACAGATCAAAATCAATAGGTCAGGGTTATTATCTCTGCAGTAGTGTGAGAAAAGGACTTGCTGAATGTAATGTGATGATTTCCTTCCTTGACACTTTCTGCACCTGTTCAAAGCACACCATCCTCATTAAGCCTTCATTTTTTTAAAATATCTATCTATCTATCTATCTATCTATCTATCTATCTATCAAGGTCTTACTTATATTTCTACATATCTCTGCCTCTGTGTCAGTCTCTAATTGTTTTCTCATCTCACTCTCCAGAGATGTGTAGACATGGCCTTATTATCCTGCCTGATCTATGTGATTTATAGGTTTAGGGGCCGAGACATGCAAACTCTCATCTCCTGGGGACAAACCGAAGAAATCAATCTCACTCACTCGCTTACTCACACACACACACACACACACACACACACACACACACACACACACACACACACACACACACACACACACACACACACGCTCGCTGTGTGTGTGAGTTCAATCCACACCTAAAAACTACTTTCTCCAAAGACCATCATGGAAGCAGTAGCACTCTTCAAATTGAGCTTTTGTGTGCAAGTTTTTTTCCTTTCTCCAAATACTCAGTTTAATCTTTATACTAGTGTAGAGCTTTGTGTGTATGCTAAAAATATACACTACCTTGATGTGACTCAATTCAAACACCTGGAAACATTGTTCATGAGTTACAATTTTGTCTTTCACTACAGATCAATTTCTTCATGCAATTGCACAGTGCAGTCATTTTCCATGATGCAGATGGCCTCCTTGTTAATGTAAGTGATGCTGGCCCTCAGGAGGACAGCAGGAAAACATGCTGCTGTGGAGATTATTCCCACCAAGATTGTGGTTTTTAATGACATTCAGCTTCATAGCAAGAGGCACCACACTACAGATCTAAATTGACGTAGCCTTGCTGCTCGTGGTTTTATTGATCGTCTACATGACTCAGGCTGACTAATAAAGGATTAAGGAAAATAAAAGCCTTCCAAAGACTGCAAAGGATGAAAGCTTCTGATTTTTTGAACACCTTTCCCTTATCCTTGATGATAGATCACACTGTGCACCTGCCAGACAGGTGCGGTGAGTCAAATCAACATACGGCAAGCTGCGAGAGTCAGTGTGACTTCTGCGGGATCGATACCAATACAGTTAAACATTCGGAACCAGCCTTAAGCCTAAAGAGGTGTGCTGTGTAATGCATGTCAAAGACTCAATTGTCTCCATCCAGCTCAGTCTTTAAAATACATCCAGTAAAATTAGCTTCCTTTAGCACTAGCCTGAATCTATAGACACTGACAAAGTATTGTTGTCAGAAAAGATAATATTTTAACTTATCATGTTTCCTTAATACCTGAAGACATGTCTGTCAAATTTTTATTAATCACAGTAATTGTGTTACATATTGGACCTTTGAAGATGCGTAGTTTCTGGCACCCCCATGAGGAATTCTACATAATGAAAACAAAACTGTTGGCACGTCCACGTGACACAAGCCTTCCATGGCTCCCCTCCTCCATGCAGTTGCTAGTAGTCAAGGAGAACACAGAGGAAAAAACATGGACTCTTCAGGAGAGGTAATTATCTTCCTTGAGTTTTTGCGGGGGAAAGTCACCGGACAACATAATCTTCTGAACATACTGAGAAATACAGTGTTGTGTGGAGCTGACTCTTAATTAGCTTTGTAGCAACTCATTTAGCAACGGCTTGAATGTAACCAACATTCATTAATATCTAAAATGTATGGACTAAAGCTTTAAAGCTGCTATGATCAATATCTAGTAGTAATGTTAAATTCAAATTTGAGATTAGGCCAGATCCCGTTTTAACCCCTGATTAACAGCTCCCCCACGCCTTACGGAGAGACAAAGTTAGCGAGTAGCTGACGAGTTGGTCAGGAGTTAGTTTGGACCAAAACAGAGCTAAAACAAGAGTGAACATTGGCTTGTACAACAAACAATGTTGACTCTGTGTAATATATCCCATGTGCCATTATTATTACATCTGTACATCATTTTTCATTTAGGCAATTTTCAAAGTGCAATTTCATAATGCATGTGGAATTTATTGTATAATACTGTTTCCCATGTTTTGTACACTTATTTACAGTATCTCTGTAGAATTACCTATCTTTGCTTTTGCAAAATGCAATTTCCCCACTGTTGGACAATTAAAAGGTTTTTCTTATCTTATCTTCTCTTTTGCTTGATCTGCTCCGTTTATTTCTGCGTCTACACAAGTCTCGCTCAAGGAGAAGTCTCATTCAACATCTCACGAGAGCTGACTTTACTCATCCACGCTGTTGAAATCAGCTAAATATTCAACCGTAACTTTGAAAATCTTTTAGATAACACTAAGCTAGACTGTCTGTACTCCAACACAGCAAACTCTTCCCTGAACTCTCACTCAGTGTTTCCACGCTGTCTTCCAACGAGTCAACAGTCGAGAATTCAGAACGAGACTTTTCTGTGAGCAAGACTTCATCAGGCGCAGTATCAAACAGAACGGGTCAAGGGAAAGGGAAAGGTAAAGAAAAACCTGTTACTTCTCCACAGGGTCCTTTCCATAATGTTGTCAGACCTTAATAATAACAATTTTAGCCTTTCAGTGGCAAAAACAGCTTAAGCTGACGTACATTGATGGTTTGTAATTGCCCCGTGTGATTACACTGCAGTCTGCTTCACGGCTGCAGTGCTCCCGCTCAATACTGGACCAATTTAAAAATAAATGTTGTCCTCATTAGTCACTTAGACACAGAAACATTGGAAAATAGAGTCCAGGTTGAATAATGAAGTTTCCCTTTGAGTGCCAAGTTGGATATATTTAAGGAAAAATCCAGATTTTCTAGTTGACTAATCGTTACTAAGACAACTTGTAAGTTGATGACAAGGTATTACAAACCATAAAATGATCAATGCAATAACATTAATATGACACGATTGTAGCAAAGGGAATGACCAGATTAGAATAGCTCCAGGAAGTTATCTTTAAAGCATGTTGAGAACAACACAAACAGCAGCAGAACGTATGACAATGCCTAATTGTCATTAAGTGCATATAGCGAGAGCTATTTCTTCCCTTAAATGTGTCAACATAATCAGCGTATAATGTTGATTCTGATTGTCTTTCGTTAAAGGGAAGATCTAATTGGACGTAATCACGCAGTAATCAAATCCAAATCACATTTTCAGAGCCTTTTGAGCCTCGACTAACTTTGATTTGGTGACGTATGTGTTTCTCTGAGCTCATCGACGACACTCCTCAGCGACTGTCGCAGGATGGAGTTTCATCTGTTTTCCAATGCCCCAATATCTTCACTTAACTCCAATTATACTTGTTTATGGCCTATTAATCATTAATTAACAGAGGGAGGTGGGTGGTACATATTTACTTATTCATCATACACATTTTGTGTTTTGCTCATGATTATTTTATGAGCCGATTCTCTTATAATGTGTGCGCAGCGTCCTAATCTAACGGACTGGCATCCCTGATTGCACATTCATCACGGATGTTAGACAATCACTATTTTTTTTTTTTATCCCCCCTGCTCCAGACAGTCTGTTGATAAAATCCAGTGGAGAGCAGGGACCAAAAAAGTTAATAGACTATCACTCCCCCCTAAAACGAGAACTGATTGAACTATTCAGGGGGTCAAATACACAGAGTGAGAGGCGTCTCCGCAAAGGCAAGAACAAGAAAAACTGGGGTAAAGTGAGTGAAGCGAGTGTGTGTATTTTTGAGTTCTGCGGGTTAATTCAGTGCCTTTCAGCTACAATTGCCGTGTCTAAACATCCATGAGCTGTGGAGGGGTGGAGGGAGGGATGGATGGAGGGAGGGGCAGAGAACTGTGGGGCATGGATGGAGCAACAGCACAGCGCTCAGACACAAGAGGGAGAGAGCTGGGGAGGCAGCTGGTGTGTGAGCTATGAGCAGGTAGAGCGAGAATAAGCAACCGAGGGAAAGCGGGGGGAGAGAGAGAGAGAGAGAGAGAGAGCAAAAGCAGAGGGAAAGGAGGGAGGGATGGAGTATTGTCCCTACACCTGAAGATTACTTTGTCTCACTTCTCTCACCCTGAGCGCTGGAAGGAGCAGCGAGGAGGGAGCAGAGTTGATCAGGAGGTGCCAGCTCTCGCTCTCCGGTCTTTTTTTTTCCCCCTTTTTATTCTGCAGGGGTGGGTGGGGGGGTCAGCTGGACTTCTCTGCGAAAAATCCCGTTGATCAGTCTCCACTGGAGAGACAGAGATAGAAACCGACGGCGAGTCGAGGAGAGAAGACTAAAACAAAAAAGAGAAAATTGCAGTCACTTGCGCTGGCTGCGAGGGAGGAGAAGTTTCACTGAAAATCTACTACTGAGACCGTTTAAAAAGGTAGGATTCCTTTTTTAAATATATGTCTGTGCTAACATGCATCTGATGAAGCAATCACCTACGCTGGTGAATGTGTCCACTTGCATCTGGATGCCTATAAAATCCCCATAATATGTTCATTTGTTGCACATAATGACTAGAACAACCTGTTACAAAGGTAAGTCTTTAACTGCTGGCAGAGTTCTTCTTCCATCTGTGTGTGTGTGTGTGTGCTCCAATATCGTCTGCTGACTTTTGATAAGTCGCAGCAATTTTCACTTGTTTTGTTTGACTGAGCCACATGTGGGGGAATGTGTGACCACAAGGTGAAGTAGAATAGAGTGGTGATAAAAGGAAAAACACAAAAAGCTCAGCGGAGAATGAAGAGAACAATCAGAAGAGCGAGAGAGAGGAAGAGGCAAAGAGATCCGTGGGAGAAGATTGAACAGAAGGGGGGGGGGGGGGCAGAGAGAGAAATACATGAGTGTTGTGGAGAGTTGCACAGAAAGAAAGTAAAAGAGGGATAAGGGGAGGAGAAGGAGGGATGGAGGACTGGAGTGGCGGGGGCTCGCTGGCAGCCAACTCTGTAACCAAGGCAGCTGACACGAGGGAGAGCCAACAGGGGACAGTGGGATTTCTATTTTTCACCCCTGCCGAGATGCGCCGGGGCTCTGCCAAGTCCCCTGCCTCATCCCCCACGGATAAAGATTTCATTGGGCAGAGCTGTGACCGAATTCATTAAGCATCTACATGTACTCTCTCCGGGCCGCTCTTACTCTCTTATGTTCTCCCAAACTCTCTCTCTACTCTCCGGCTGATACTCCCTCTCCCCCATCTGCTCCTCCCCTCTCGCTTTCATTACAGTCTCAAATGGCCCTATAACACCCTCGATTCGAGTGTGTTGCATCAACAGTTGTATTTTGTAAAGCTTGGCAATTGCAGTGAATAATTAAGGACATAAGGTAGGATCTTGAGGGAGGATATCCATCAATAGGGCTACTTTTGGAAAGATTGGCCCCAAACCCAAAGTTGATTAGCCTTTATGCCGCCGAGGGCCACGGGAGATTTCACAGTTGGAAACTTGGCGACTTTGCTAGTGTCGCGGGAAGGTGGAGAATTTTAGGCCAGTAAAGGGGTGTAAGATCAGGTTGACAGTTTTAATGTCAAACTGAAATTCTCTAAATACAGAAGACAAAATCTAAATGATGTATTCAAGTATTTTCTTGCATTTCATATTTAAAACTGCATTACCTTTAGAAGGACATGATTCCATTAAAGTGAGTAGTGTAATAAATCATGTTATACCAGCATTAGATTACATGACTGTCCCTAGGTTATAGGGGTTGCTCGTATAGTGACATAATCACCCAATTCTGTAGCTCCCCTCAGCTTAATGGAGCTTTTCAGCGTCTTTTTTAGCTTCTTGTTTTGGTTTTGCTCCCCGGCTTTGCTGTTTCTGTCATCGATTTATTTCCAGCAGAAGCAGGCAGCTGTTTCCAGTGTAAAAGCTCTGATAAACTGACGGTGCTACCTGCCTGCACAGCATCCAACAAAGTTCAGTTTGAATGTTTTCTCACCGTTTTCTCAAAATAAGCACAGCTTTTTTTTCTCTTTTACAGGAGGTCATAGTGAACACTGAGTGAAATGTTTTTTTCTGTGTTCACAGGATATATTATAGTCTTTTCATGCCTTTACAAGTCACCAACCCTTTAGGTGAAAGGCTGGTAAAAGGCTCCTTATTGTTTCCACGATGTGTGGCACTCGCAGTGAAATCAATAGCCCAGTAAAGTCTTAATTGAATGACTGCAGGGCCTGGAGCCTGATGGGGCTTTATGGGCTACCAGAAGGCGCCTTTGAGAGCGTGCGGGATAACAAGGACTCTGCCGGCATTGTTGTGGTCTGGGAAACAACGTCACATCACTCAGACAGGCCTGGCAGGCGTCAGCGGCAAAGAGAGTGTGTACACCTGCCATTGAGCCGAGGCCAGTGTCACCTTACCTCTAATTAGCCTTTGTTCCTTTGAAACACTTTTTTTGGCTCATGTGATCTTTATGCAGCACATTTCCCCCGTGATATGCAACACCAGGGAGTGGTAGCGTAGATGTCATCTTGGTAATCGAAGCGGAAAAGCACCCTCAGGGGAGATACATAGTTGACAGGAAAAGGACAAAAGTCAAAACGAGATGTATGTTTTCTGTACACGAAACCCCCTTGTAGGGTTTTGTAGCAGAGCAAATCCTTTTGTTGGAGTTGAAACTCATCTGTCAGAGCTGTTGATGGATCGACTGACCCCAGGGCTTTTGAAGACACTTCAACACAGGCAAAATGCATACTTTTGGTAACGCTGCAGGATCTCACCCATCACTTTGTTAACCAGTTTATCCACAATGGAACGCATGCAGATGTTTGATCAATTAGTAAGTAGTAATTGTACACTGAATTAGTATTCTTTTCAACGGAAATTAATGGAAATCATTCTGTGAAGTGACTAGTAGATATGTTTCGATACCAGTATCGGGATTGCTTCCGATACTGCCTAAAACGCTTTCATAGGGAAGTACTGGAGTTTAAGCACTGATCCGATACCACGTAATAAAGCACCAAAGAAAATCTACGTTAAAGTAGTTGATTTAGGTTCTTTTTCTGTCAAACTGGATGAAAATAGAAAGTTCTGTGGCGTTCATTGTTTGTGTTTGTTCTTGTTTCACAAAGAGTTTAACTTGAGCCAGACCGACAACAAAGATAGAAATCATGGGCGCCCAGATTTGCTCCTTGGCGCAGCGGGCCCCGGTTTGGCTCCAACCTGAGGCCCTTTGCTGCATTTCATTCCCCCCCTCTCTCTCTCTCCTTTTATGTCTTCATCCGTCCTTTCAAAATCATATCACATCCCTGCAGAGATAGACAGTATACAGTTGATAAACATAATAAAATATATGACACACTGGTATCGGATCAGTACTCTGTATCGGCCCATAAGCAGGTCCAAGTATCAAAATCGGTATCGTAATCGTACATCGTACATCGTTAAAGTCTTTATATGACACAGACCAAATTTGAAGTTGATTGGATGAAATCTCCAGGAAGAGTTTGTTAAAGATTTTAAACATGTGGAAACGGTCCAAATCGCACAAACTTTCTTTTTTGAACTTTCAAATCAGAATGGCGGACTTCCTGTTGGGTTTAGGGTATGGCTCCAAACAACTTTTTTGTACATCTTGACATGCTACATGTATTCGATGTTTCGTTAGTCCACGTTAAATGTACTGCAGGGGCTCAATTTGTTTGATATTGTCGGGGACACCAGCGAGCCATTTTTATGCAACTATTCCCGAAAACCCTTACAATACGTACATTTTCACTAGGCTTGATGTGACCGCCAAATTTGGTGAGTTTTTGAATGTGTTAAGCCCCTCAAAAAGGCTATTAATTTGCCGGGAAAAGAAAGAAAGAAGAATTCCTTCAGTTTCAACAGAGCCTGTCAGAGCTCGGGCCCCAATAATTCAAAAAATTATCATCATTCTGTGTTGCAGAGGACTTCAAACTA
This sequence comes from Etheostoma cragini, assembly GCF_013103735.1. NCBI lineage: Eukaryota > Metazoa > Chordata > Actinopteri > Perciformes > Percidae > Etheostoma > Etheostoma cragini. Next base: position 20,857,106 of record NC_048428.1, read on the forward strand.
GCAACTGAGACCATAAACGCATTATAAAATGTTTACCGAAGTAATAAATCAAGTGAGAAGTGGGTCACTTTCTCACTGACTTACAGAAACCGACCTCCTTTTGCAATCGCACATGTCTCCCCCTGCTGGCGTTCAGATAGAATGCAGGTTCAAGGCACTTCCGAAATTGCAGTACTTAGCCGAAGCAGATGCTCCGTCTGTTAATACACAGTCTGTGATAATAACACATCAGAGGATTCTGTATGTAACAATTTTTATGGAATGAAGGATTAAGCAAACACAAAAAATACAGACTTGGTGTGCAAAGGCCTTTACTTTTTCTAAATGGTTAAAGACACAACAGTTTTGGCAAATAGGTCTGCAATTTAACTTGAAGTCTCTTTTAAAAAAGAAAAATCACAACAAGCACTTTTCCAGAAGCAATTGTTTAGCACTATACGCTTAAGAGGCACATGGTGGACAAATGGACTGAGGCAGCTAAGAATACAACTGTTATTCAAACTGTCAGTACCAACACTTCCACCTTAAAGAACACCTACAGCAAGGTATGAGACGACTCCCTGGGAGTTTTTTTTAACACAAGCAACAGCTCCCTTGTTCCCCCCCCCGTGTACAATAATTGGTGTAATTCATGCGTGTGCAAAGGCCAATAATTGTGTGTTAGTTGGAGCAACTTGCTCAAGTCCAGAGCCTGATCCAGAAGATGCAGGTTTTCTTTTTACTAGGCTGCTCCTGCAACCTCAGACAGTGAATCATTCAATCCCCTCTTGGGTTGAAGAAAGCAATCATGTTTTGACTTCATTTTATTTTGTAACCAGGATTGTGTGACTCTCGGGCAATGGATCCATTCAAAATGAGAGCTGCTTATAGTGATAGACAGAAACACCTCATCTCTGAAATTAATTTGAATTGATTCTCCCTGGTCCTCTTCCCCCTGCTGCTCTTACAAGGTTTTGAGAAGGAAATTTCAAATGTTCAAGGCCACATGTAAAAATCAATTTCTAAATGAAGCAGATCTAAGAGACCAGCTGCCTGTCTCAGTAGTCCTCACTGCGGACAGGAGAGCTGCACATACCAAATGTGCTATACTGTTGCATGGTAACTAACACGCTGTAGAGCTCATTAGTTTCCACTAACCAATTGGGATTCCTATACAACAAAAACACCCGCTCTGCCTTTCCCATCCACAAACAATGATTGGCATAATTTGTAGGCTACTTGCACTGCTCAGTTTAATGATCAAGTAGACAAATCAAATCACCAATAAACCGAATGACAGAGGTTAAAGACACTTTGATGTCATCTGGATTGCTGTAAATCTTTCAGACACTGCAGTGTACAGACACGTCACTGTCCAAATATTATACAGTATATACTAATAATAACATGGCTACAGCTGTGTTTCATGACAAGACACAAACATATGTGTATACATTTTATACATGCCAGTTCAAACAACAGACAGGTAAACGCAGTTGCCAAAACTGGCATCAAACTGGAACTTGTACAAAGCTCCATTTTGCAATCAGATGCAAGTCAGCTAGCAAGCTAATGGCATGTAGCTAATATGTTGTCTTGACTACTCTAGCCCCAATGGTTAACAAACATTTTCCATGTGAAGGACCCTGAAACTGACACTACGTATACCACGGACCCCCATTTCTTAAAATGAAAACCGCTCTACCACTGAGCAACAGCCACCCCTAAATAACAATGGAGGTTCAGTCTGTAACCTGTCAGTTCATTTTCGATTTCAAAGAGGTGTTATCGACGGCTGTGTACTAAAATTGCCTCTTGACCTAATTGGATAGATCTACAACCAATGAGATCAACAGAAAGTGGCGTCGTGCTGAGCAACGTTCACATGTTAACAGACGACAGCGGGTGGAGATGAGCTGTGATGGTGTAGCATCCATTAGAATTAGTAAACAAATACTTTGACAGAAAGTTTCAGATCACCTGAAACCATCTTGGGTTATTTTGAAATGCCTCTTCTTTCCTAAACCAGGTTTATGCTTGTTGTGGTTTCCCCTTCACGTGGCAAATGTTGCATGAAGTGTAAAGCTCTGCAAGTTTCCAGTCATCGTCTGAAAGCCACCCCTATTGGGGCCAGGAAAAAAAAACATTCTGTTAAGGCAAAACCTTAAGTCCCATGAAGGGCAGTTCCGACTGTGGCCACTACTGCAAAATCCCCAGACAGTCCAGTGTTAGTCCTTAGAGCCTGGCTGAGGGGCTGTCCATTGGAGGACTCAAAGTAAAATGTCTTCTGCCAATAGAGGACATTGAGTAATTGAGGAGGCTGTCCCCCTTACTGAAAGGTCAACAGCTTAATTCACGCAACAGCACATGTGCTCACTGTCAACCTGTTCAAACATCCTACCAACACATTTATCACACCCTGGATTAAAGCAGCATAGCCTTAAGTATAAGTGCTAACTAAGGTCCCTAATAAGATCAAAACCAATCATCTCTCAGGCACAGGTGAAAAAAACAAACAGCTAACGGACCGTCAGCAAAAGCCAAAATAATCATCACATTACATAAGGAGTACAGTGTGACCTTGGTCCTGGCAGACAGTGATTACGTTTTATTGGCCCAAAAGAAGGAGCCCAATACTCAACCAATGTACTCTGGCGGAATAAAATGGAGCGTGGTGGGGGAATGAATTATAGTCTCTGGAGTCTGTGAGCTCCAGTCAACTTTTCCTCTCATATAGCAATAGAAGGGATGGGACGCTATAAATCTTACCCAGAGGTCCATTAGGTTTCTGTACTCTGCAGCACAGTACACGGCTACTCTCTCTTTTTCTCCCTTTTTGTGTCTTCTTTGTCCGTGGCTCTTTGGATCAGCCCTGAAAATGATGTGTCACGGTAATTCATGTTCAATTCAATTCATGTGTATTTCATGTGTATTTATGCATTTTTGAGAATATACAGTACCTGCCTCCATAGCATGTTTTGTGTTTAATCCAAAGAAACCCCCTGAATTACTAGAAATTACATAGAGAGGGCATATCTCTGAGAAACCCACACAAGAGGTTTTCATGGGGCCAAGATCTTGGACCTGATCTACGGTAAAACCCAATGTACGCAAGTTACTACAGAGACAGTCTGAAAGGGATCCAAGAGACGGTCACGCCCCGTCCAAATGACCCAATTCACAATGCAGTACCGCCGCCTGCTTCTGCTTTACAACAGCCGCTGTTGGTCCTGCCATCGATTTACAGACAAGCACGTCACCAGTCACACCATTTGTTTGGCCTCAAAAAACTAATATATATGTGACTTGTACGCACCACATAATCAGAGCTGACTGTAATTCCTGACATTTAAAAAAAAAAATTGTGACACACAGACCCGAGATCAACAGCGATTGAAATTTTTAACCCAATTAGACTGAATTGGAACAAACTTGAACCAGCACGATTCTGATCCAAAGTACAGCTTTGATTAACTCCGGGCTGTAATTTCTCAAAATTTATAAAATGATTTTTAAGTTTTTATAAAATGAGTTCCATCAAAATTTTAACTTGAATGGCATATAGTGCAATCCAAACTATAACAGCTCTTGTGAAATAGGCCAGGCCTGCTTGGGTTTGGCAGAAGTGGTAAAAAGGTTTTGCCAACAATTTTAAATCGCGGTTAATCCGCTGTGCATGCATTGGCATTGCCTGTGATGATACATTTGCTCTGATCTTTGAAATTCAAGATGAAATTAATTTTGCTACAGCAGTTATGAATAGAAATGTTAGTTTATTAAAAATAGCCCCTTTCCGGTGCTCCACACTAAAAAAGCAATCAGTTTTTCCCTGGCTCATGGCCGAATTTTAAATAATTTAAATAAAAAAAAGAAAAGTATATATATATATATATATATATATTGTTTCTGCTTTAATCACAGCCGGTTTCTTCTCCTTTTCATGTCCAGCCTTGCTGTGAAACCTGCTACTAGTACTGTATTTGAGTGTGTGTATCTATATGTGCGTATTTCTTTGTCCATAACCTCTAAAGACATAGGTGTGCGGGGGATGGGGTGTGTGTTTGCATCAGCGCAGACTGCTCATGAAATATGACCCCTAGAAAAGTTTCCTGTCCGCATTCTCCTCCCTTGAACTCCAATCCATTATCTCCAAGTATCAAATTCATCCCAACAGGTGTAGTAGTGTGTCAAATGATATGGGCCCATGGCAGTCTGCCACAGACGCCGGGATGAAAGAGAAGCACAAGATCAGGTGCCGAGTGCTGGCTCTGCTTATACACACTCAAACACACATATACCCGCATAGCTTACACATTTCACAGGGGCCCCATACTGCAGTTATCACCCGCATCATCTGCAGCTGCGAGGGAAGTGAGAGCTTCACGCCATGACAGTCATCTGATTGAAGTTTACGGGATTTTTTTTCTTTCTTGGAGGAGATGTGACTCAAGTTTTGAAGACATATTGTAAGATACAGTTTGCACTCTGATTGGCTGTAAAGCTTTTATCTGAGCTTCACTCTGAAGCGTCATTTTTTCTTCCATATCGCGAGGCATCCGATCGATAGCGAGAGTGTCATGTAGACAAAGGAGACAAAGTCAGGAAAGAGAAGTATCACATCTGTTTCTTTCCTGCTGTTTGCTGAGACATGCAAGAATTGCTAGTTGTTTGAGGAGAAAGAATAAATCTTTACTCCACACTTTTTGCCTCGGAGTACTGGAAATGAAATAGTTTTGATTCATCCACTCAAGTCAGACTCTACAACACCATGTTCAAAATGATCCTTACTCAAACAAGACAAACAAATTCTGTCAAATTACTGAATACATCTGCAAAAAAAAAGTGCTTCTGTGCTTCCAGAGCAGCTACAATCAATATGTTTATATTAGTAATGGATCAAGAAACAAAATGAAAGGTGAAGGAGGCGCTGGCAGTGATAACGTCACAGATAAATATCATTGGATTCTATAGGAGCTTTATAGCTTCTTTAAACTCATTAGCAGCTTTTGGATGCTGTTTTAGGCAAAAATCTTCAAAAACCCAATGTACACTAATTTCCTAGTCCGAAAACCCAGATCCATCGTTATCTGTTTAGCTCGCTTCTGGCCCGCCTGTATCAGATACACCTATGTGATTGGAGCAGCTCGCCTCTGGCCCGCCTGTATCAGATACACCGATGTGATTGGTGTGGTTTGGATACAAGGGTATAGTTAATCAGCAGCATTACTCGATGCCAGAGTAACTCGCAGGGTAGTACTTTCCAGCACTTAAAGTGCCCATATTATGAAAACAATCACCTTTTCTGGGATTTGGGGTTTTATTTTGTGTCTCTGATGCTTCCACACGTATACACATGTAAACACACAAACATACATTCTTTTTTGAGCGAGATACAAGTTTCTGAATGTCGTCTGCCTTCCGTTTTTGGGTCAGCTGTTCAAAATCTGCCCGGCTTTCTACATAACTAGCCAAGACGACTAACGGTAGAATGCAAGTGCTAGCATGCTAGCTCATTCTCAATAACAAAACACTGCTGCAAAACACACTAGTTGACCATAATCTCCAAAAGAACTACTTCCATGTCGCTGTTTTGCTGGTATTGCACAAGTGGCCCTCGTTTAGAAGAAGTCTCCCAGCTCCCAGATCCTGCCTTGGACTGACCAAAGTTGGAGAAAGAATTATCTAGCTGATGGGATCTTACCGAGCTACTGCGCATGTGCGACTAAAGATAGTAAAGAAGTCAGATGTCTCACTCTGTAGCTAAAACAGAGACCTAAACACACGGTGGAAAGAGGATCCACAGCAATGTTCAGTTCAACAAAAATAGGGTGTTTTTTGAAAAATTAAACCATGTAAACCTATTCTGGTACAACCTCAAAATACAATTGTGAACCTAAAAAGGAGCAGAATATGGGCGCTTTAAAAGACAACGAGGCAGACTAAATTAGCGACAAGCTGGTGAACATATAGTGGAGCATTTAGCGGGTTAAGAGACAAGTCCCTCGTAAGATGGTGGAGACCCAAAAAGAGCTAAAAGGAGAGTAATGAATGTTCTACGTGCTACGTGTCCGCTGAATGTGTAAATATTCAACTGTTTTCATAACAAGTTTGCAATATCAAGATGATAATGTGTCAATCTTGGGATTAAAATTTGTTTAACTGTCCCCAAGTAACTAAACAAAATCTGTTAATATAAAATTAGGAAAATAAAAATATGTTCCTTTTGGTCATTTTCTTTATATAAAGTTTGATATTTTTATTCATAGTGTAAGCAGTTAGCATGGATTTAAGATACTAATTTAAGGTGACTGATGGTCAGATGGTTAATGTGATTTTTATCCCCAAACTATGATACAAAAATCAATAAAAACACCAATAAGCATATCTAATATCAGAATCCTCTCAAAACTTAAAATTGTTTTATTAAACATTTAATTTACTTCTGGATATGAAAAAATACAATGATTCAGAGTTTAACACAATAGATTGGTTATAAATTAGATGAAAATCAAGCTTAACAAATGAATGCATGACACATTAAATCCCAATTTTCAAATATTAACTTGCTCTGCCAAAGCTGAATTTGTGGTGTTAATTTGCAGGGAATTAAGCTTCAAAATATGATTTATGATGAAATTACTTGTGAGATGTGAGAACATTATATTTTCTTGCAGTTGAAGGATGTTGCCGCGCCCCAGTGAAAGAGCTCCAGTCAGAAATGTGTTCACGCTGAGCAAAGTCCCTCGTGTTCATGCATGCTGTTTGATGGGGCCGACATCCCCTACGCCTTGTTGCAGTGATGGGTGGGAGTGCCGGGGCGGGGCGTCTGCCATACACCCCCTCTACACACAAACGGAGAGGAGTTGTTTGATCTCACTCAGAAACAATCTCCCCCTCAACAACAGTCATAATCCCCCTGAAAACACACTTCTACGCCCGTCACATCCCTCCGCCTGGCATCATTATACTTCCCTTTGAAATCATATTACCTGTGTCCTCTTTTTCAGCTGAGGAGTGTATATAGTAGTAGATGAGACAGAATGGGAGATGTAGAGGAGGAAAGAAGTGAGGAAATAACCAAAGCAGGAGTTCAATGTCGGCCGTCTACAGGAATTCCCTGTCCCACGGGGGGATCAGTTCTTTTACCTACTGTATTCATGGTCTAAAATGTCTGCCAAGGAGATTCAAGTGTCTCATGTGGTAGTCATGAAATCAAACCCATGGAAAATGTTAAGCAGAGCCTCTTAACATTTCCCAGCAAGCATGGTTTTGATCGTTTGTAAGTCAATAGATGTCTAGATGTGCAAGTTAAAGGCTTTTAGACATCTGGGAAGCATACAATAATTATTTGGGACACTTGAGGCAGCAGAACAACCTGTAATCATAACATAAAATCCCCTTATAAATTGGATATGCTAGATAAGAGTTGCTCCAAGCACATCCAGGAGCTTTGGAACAACATTTGGAGCAGCATTAGCATTCATTTGGAGTCAGGGTTTTGTCCACTTTAAAGTGCCCATATTATGCTCATTTTCAGGTTCATTTTTGTATTTTGAGGTTGTACCAGAATCTCACTTTGTTTACCATCTTTGTTGGGAGTCACAGGATTAGCTGGGAGTTTTTTTCTAAACAAAGTCACACTTTTGGAAAACGTGCAGAACAGGAACATGGAAACAGTTCTTATGTAGATTATGGTGACCTAGTGTGTTGCAGCATTGAGAACAAGCTAGCATGCAACGATTAGCTACCTCATCTTGGCTAGTTATGTAGAAAGCCATGGAGATTTTGAACGGCTCACCCGGAGACTGAAGACATTCAGAAACCGGATCTCACTCAAAATAGCATGGATAGTTTTTGTATGTGTGTTTGTATGTAATTTGTATGTGTGTGGGAGCAACGGAGACACAAAATAACCCCGAATCCCCGAAGAAGTGATTGTGTAATAATGTGTAATATGGGCACTTTAAGTACAGTATTAGTTTTCCTTTGAGCTCCGTTTTTGGTCTCCACCAATGTCTGAGGAATGTTTTTTTAGCTACTAATGTTATACTATGTTCAAGCAAGCTAGTTGCTTACTGTGTCCACTGTTTGGTGTTGAGCAGGTTGTGTACAGTGGGTTTATCTTAGCTTTTTTTGCAGAAAACACCTGACTGCTGCAACAGGGTTGATGAGAGAAAGCATAACAATGAGCTAAAATGCTAAAAGTCTTACTATGTCAAAATCTTTCTTCCCATTAACGGTTTGTGAAGATATACACACACGTCCACTACCTACTGTACAAAAAAAAGCCAAAATTTCCCGTCCGCACGCACGCGAGCCAATCAAAGCATTAATTGTAACGCTTCTGTTTTTAAAGCCTTTAATAATTAATAAAAACCCATGAATAACAAACAGTGTCTTCATGACCACCTCAAATTACAGAAACCATAGTTTGGCCGATTTGCTAACATTGGTGGGTTTATGACCTATACTGCAGCTAAAGTAAAAAAATGTCCGCAACTCTGCTTTATGCTCCCATATGTTAATACAAAAGGCAACGTTTCAACTCTAATGGGTCTTCTTTAGGCAGCCATCAGGGGGCGATCCAGATGTTTGGCTTCACTCTTGGGGAGCTGTCAAGCCGCCCGTCTTGATAAACAGTCAATCATACGTCCAAAATATCTTGTGAAAACAGAATCCACTGCTGTAGTAGCCCAGTTTTAACGTAGACTTTCTTTGAGCCATAAATTACCAAATTCATACTTACTGATTTTGTTTCATATCAGAGTACAGCTTCCAAAAAAATTAACTGCATGAATACATCATTGCTAATGGAGAAATGCCAGTCGGGGACACACAACAGTTTGGCTTCCCTTTTTCAGTACTTAAGTACTTCAGTGCCAAGCTCTCGTGGTCATATGTTTGAATAAGTGCCTGTCTTGTACAACAACCTACCTCGCCTTGTCAAGTGGGCCCTCGGATCCATGTTTGCAGTCACTTTAATTCTTAAATCCTACCTTTAAATATTTGAAGAGCCTGACATGAATTAAGAACAAGGAGAGGAGAGGCTGCACAGCGCACGTAGGACTACAAGAATAGGAATGCATTCATAATTAACGCGCCTCAGTTCCCTCTCTTGATTTAACTCAAGGCCAATGAGCATAGTGAGCTAAATTAACTTGTTTTACACATTTAACATGTGATGGGAATGCAAATTGTTTGTTCCCAAGTTGGGAATACAAGGATTTGATGATTATTTCAAAGGGAAATGACATTTTCTTTGCCGAAGCATTCCAGGTGTGACGTTTACACGTAGTGCTTTATTTTCCAGGTGAACTCACTTCCTCTCCTACTGGCTCTCGTATGTCAACTTCAGTATGTCATTTTTGACATTTGCTAGAATGTAAAAAAAAATAAAAAAAGATGGGCAGACAGCACGCTGTATGCAGCTGTAGGTTACATGCAGGCTACAGTCAAGAAAAAGTGGGAGTCATGTAGTGTGTCCATACACTGTAGCGGTCTGGCATCATGGTCTACTGAACCCGCTGTTGTTTAAGAAATTGGTTGGACTTACAATGGATTTGTCTCTGTTTGATTGTTCACTTGGCTGAAAATGTTGCTATCAGACGTCTCTGCGGTTGGGGGAATTTTTATGGATCACATCCTCACGAATGAATATACCGCCAAACAATAAGAGATAGATGTTCCGCAGGGAGGTTTAAGTGTTTTAGGATGGACTTTCTCTGTAGACGAAAATGTATTATTTTATAAGATTAGATACAATCTAAGAAATTGTTGCAGGCAGACAATTGTCATTCTGAATGACACGTCAACAAATCATTGAATCCATTCCTGCACGCTCTCTGGTCGGCAAATCAACCAAAACCAGAAAAAAATAGAATAAAAACAATAATAATGTTCCTTTTGGTTTGTTTTGTAATGGGAATTGGAAGCACATATAATCATGAGAGAAGGCCGAGCCCTATTTGAAAGAAGCAGTTCAAACCTTCATGTGTTATTTCATAAGTGAAAACTCCAATCTGTCATTTCAACACCGACAGCTTCACACATTTGGCGTTGCCGGGTGGATTTGTTTTTTATGGCTGAATATTTATTAGAGCAACTGAAGTGGATTACTTCTCTTTAGGAGAGCGCTGCAACACTTTTTATTCCTTGCTCCTACAATTACACAGCTCCCTTTTTCCTCTTTATTACAGTTTTAAAAAATCTTAATATGCAACTTTATGAGAAGCTTTGTCTTGTAAGGAAGTCAGTTATGGATGCTGAGTATTCAAACAAGAGTGTGTGGTTCTGTTTGTAGACAATGTGTGTGAATGTGCCAAGCTGGAGGCAAAAAAGCCAGAACATTGGTATGGTGTGAGTAAGGAAGACAGAGACAGACGTATGTACACAAAGCAGGCAGAGGAAAAGCGAAGTGGAAGCATGCTGAGTGTTGGACTGTGGATTTCTCCTCAGCTGCTGGCTAAGTCTGTCGTCTGTTCGCAGGTTGAATCAACATCTGGCGAAACCCACATGAACGCAAGCTCTGAGGCAGTGAGGGAGAGGGAGAAGCTCACACACTTGATTGGGTGTCACAGTTGTGATGCACACATGGAGAGAACACAGAGTGCAGCATGTTCAATACATCTGTAGGCAAATCTTGCAGGAAGTAATTCATCAGAAAGCACTGTAATCCCATTTCTGTTTCCTGTGAGGAAGTCAAGCAGGATTTCAAAAGGTCTACTTTTAATCATCACATCACATGTACTGATCTTATTGACCGGTTATATTACTTAAACAGTAATATAAATAATTCTAAAGTATCATACCTACATACACAGACACGTTTGTCGTTTTTTGTCGTGGTGGTGAGCAGAAATCTAAATCTAATGTATTTAAATTTCTCCTTTTTTCATGGTGCTCAGCACATAATGGGAAGCATCTATACGTGGGTTGGGTTTAGGAAAAGAATAATGCGGAAAGGACATGTCACGCGCCGGGACACAATCCACCGTCTCTAGGGGACAGGCCACAACAACAAGAAGGTTGTGTTCAGGGATAAGCATGTATGGATATTCAGATGCATACTTAATGTTTATAATATTGTAACTCAGCAATAGATGTAAAAAGGTTAGGATGAAGCTTAAAGCTAGTTAATTAGCCTTTTTAGTCTCACTGGGTGGAGTCAGGTTGGTCACAGAAGGGGATGGATTTTATACTTTCGGCCGACAACAGCAGTTAGAACTGCCTGGGAAGCATGAAAGGTGAAGACAAGATTACTATGTTCAGAACCTTCATATCTCTCAACACTGTTTGAAAAGTGGTGTTGTAAGAAACAACAGCTATGGCTCCATGCCACCAAAGATGGCACCAAAGTTAAATTTAAAAAAATTCACAGATTACCAATTTAAATGAGTTTGCAGACATTGTTTCAGTCAGCCTTCACAGGATATCCTCAATGCATCAAGCTGTCGTTCTATTTCTGGGCCGCGGAAGAGAGAGAGAGACGTCCTGGATCAGTGCCTGTTCAGGCTTTATGGGAGACCTCCTCCTCTTGCAGTTCAAGTCAATTGTCAACATGATTTATGGAGATGCGAGCTATCTCCAGACTGGCTACTCAATCATCCCCAGACGAATTGGTACCATCGGCCCATGTAACCGTCGTTTGTTTTCTTCAGCGGCCAATTTTATATCCAAGCTAACAAATTAAACCTGCCATGTATTTTGAGGAAGCTATTTTTTCCCTCCATTCCTCCTTTTTTCCCCATGTATGACCTGCTCGACAATTACCGTAGATGTGAGATTGACACGGAGGAATGAACTTCACAGAACAGTTTGGCACACGGCGGTTCCCCCCCCCCCTCCAAGGCTCGGATATGAGTAATGTCCAGGATTTTAATGGAGGTTTAGTGTCGTAACATTTAATGGTTGGGAACTTGGTTTCAGATGACACGTTTAGAGTCTAGCGTCTCTCAAAGACGCGCACCACTTATTGTCCCAATCACGTCGTATAGCTCACCAACACCAATACAGACTTGATTAATGTGGCTGGCTTTTATGGGCTGGATAAAAGACTCTGCATATTACCCAGGCAATTATAATACCCCCGGAAACTCTTCTAAAACCAATCTCACGCAATCAACAAAAGTGGTGGTAACTTTCAAAGTTTGGCTATTTAAGTTTTCAATTGACTCCTCTCCACTGCCACTAAAAAGAAAATTAAGGTCCAGTGAGCGATCAGCCATATCTTTATCCAGTAACATTGCTGCTCTGACTTGCCTGCAGATTAGGGGAAAGGAACTGCCGGTGGCAAAGTGGCTGAAAGGTTGGAGGAAACAGAAAAGCCAGCAGGTTTGACCCGGCTAGTAAGTCCATCTGCAGTCTGTAAAAGTGGAGAAGATCCAAATACTGTCTCAGAATCATTAGTCTTGCTTTGCCAAACCTTTCTCCACAGCGCTGAAGAGGAGGGTCTGGCTAGTCCACACAGCATTCCGGGTTGGGAGAAAAACGTTTCTGTTTTCTTTAAACCAGTCACAATCGTCTTGGACGGCGCTAAGTACTGGGAAAATCCTTGCTTGCTAAAAACTAGCAAGCATCAAGCATCCATAGACTTTGTGGTCAGAGAAAGAACGTGATTGATAGGAATGAAAAAAGTAATTCCACTCTTCTTAACTCTGAATTCAATATGCTTTTATCCTCCAGCAAATGTCAAATTGAAACAACAAATTGTCCCCTCATTATTTGTTAATTTCCCAATGACCACAAACCTGCAGCCAGGTCGTGCCTACCAAAGGCTCATGAAAGAAATTAAATAAGTTGTGGAACGCAGAAAGAAAAGTCATCGGGTTGGAAACAGCAGCGGTGGTGATTCATGGGAGCTGTGGCTTTCAGGAGACAGGAAGAAAAGCTTTAGGCTTTTAAGACTCTTCATCACACACACACACAACCCCCCCTCCGCCCTCTCCCCCCTTCTTTCTTCCACACACAAAACAACACAAATGCGCACAAAGGCACGCACACACTCTGGAGTATCCACCTATAGTGGCAGATGAGAGAGATGGATGGGGCGGCAATAGTTTCTGATTTAGTTCGCACAATAAGGCTGAGTGATTTTCTCTGTGGAGCGTGTCTTGCCTCACTCGTCCTCCCCTGACCAACCCCCGTCCTCTCCCCGTTCCCGCACCCTTCCCTCCCTCCCCCCAATGCTGCTCAGAAGATTGCCTCTCTTTTCCTGGTGCGATTGAGTCGATAGCCACTAATGGATTCAGAGCCCTGGGTTCATTTAGGAGGAGAAAGGTTGGTGAATCTTGCTTTAAGTCCAGAATAAGCAGGGAAGGCTGATAAACACGTAAACCCGGTGCTGTATGGTCCGCATCAAAAAGGCGAGATTTGAAATATGTATGGCAAGAGCTCCCGAGATGCAGGTGAGCAATGATTGTATGTATCATTACGAGTATAAACTATTCATAGATATCATGCTCAAGAAGTCAAAGACATTCTCCTCCTTCGCGTTCCTGTAGAAAACACTTGCATGAGCAGGATAAACAGCTCAGTGAAGGGAAACCTGAAGCTATATAATCATAAATTCATATACCGAGGCACAAACTCAAACACTGGGGCCCCGGCACGGCGTGATCCGTGTGCAGGCTTCTTTTAGCTCGCCTCGGGGCAGGGGGAACCCTCATTGTCATGTTGAACAAATGCGGCGTCAAAGCTGCACTTTAAAGAAGGGTCACAGGGGGTAGAGGGGGGGGGCTTGGGGAAGCAAACACAGTAGCACGGCGACAATCCTTGGCATTTGGCCACGAGCACCCGTCTTAGCGGCGGCTGAATACATCATCTGAGCGCAGGTATGATAAATATCCTGATGGGGGACGAGGGTTTGAGGTGAGGAGCCAGAGACACACTGGGAGTCCTTCTGACTTTGGTCCAAAAAGAGCCTAATCTGAAGGTGGCTTTGTGCTGTGGGGCGCGTTGGTCCTCTGCACTCCTACCTTGGTTAAAAAAAACAACACCCAGAATCTTCTGTTACTGTAAACACTTCAGCAGTGGCTGCGGCTCAGAGGTAGAGCGGTGGCCTTCCAATTGAAAGGTTGATGGTTCAATCCCTCCATGTTTTACTGTGTAAAAGTGATTTTGAGTTAAGATTAGAAAAGCGTTATATAAGAACTGGATTTGCAGGGTGCGTCGCTCACACAGGGAAAAGTTCTAGACAGTTCATCTCTTGCGGTGGGCTGGGGTGTGCGTTTGTTGAGCACGAATGCGACAATAACGTGGGATTGTACCCGCGTGTCGCGTTACCTGTCAAACCGCCCGCGCCTCCCTACGTGCCCGCTCCTCGCTCATTCAAAATTAATCATGAGGCCCGACAATCCTGTGTGAAAAGCCTGTAACTGACACTCCCTAACCGTAGCTCTATCCGTCGCTGACTGACCGCCGCTCTGTAACCGTGATCAGTTTGAACGCAATGGTTTTTGGCGACCAGGCACGCTGTTTCACCAGCCCCAACCACGCTGACAATAAGAAGCATGAAAAAAAAACATTATACATTACCCGTTGGGAGTGAAAACGGGGTTGGCATTTCGTTATCTTAGGGCTCATTATGTTCTGAGGAATTTATCAGTATTTTTAAAAAAATGTGTGAAAGCATAGCTGTGATATTGGAGAGGGATGCAGGCAGCGTTGGTCGCCTTTGTTTTTATGCTTCTGTTGCAGCACTTTGCACCTGCCTCCGATGTTGACACTTGAGAGTAAAAGCTTTTTATTCTTTTTTTTTTTTTTAAATAGGTAGAAAGGTCAAAACACTAACGGGAGCAGAAGGGTAGACACAGGGCTTAGAGCTGGACGCATGGACAGTGCGGCCAATTATTATTTTTTCCTGCTCCGCTTATTTTCCTTTTCACATGTGCAAACACACTGATGAGTCCTGCTATGAAGTGAAAAGGGCCCTTCCCTTGTAGAACGTGTTAACGGAAGCGAGAAAAGTGTGGGTGGACAGCTTTTTTGTGTGCCTTCCTATCAGTTTCATCCACTCTGACAAGTTCCCCGGCTACTGTGTAAAATGCTTAGGCATCGGAGGAGGAACCCAACCCGTGCTGGCCCCAGTAAGATTGTGTGAAAATCAATGATGTTTAGATAAACTCCCTATCAGTCTTGGCATCTGCTCTGCCTCCTCTTCATCTCTTTTCTCTACGGCGCACAAGGAAAAACAAGCCTCTGAAACGTTGTGCTTTGTGTGTGTGTGTGTGTGTTGGGGCTGTGTTGGGGCAAGAGGAGGGGGGGAAGTTGGGAGTAAAGAGGGAAGCCATATTGGTTTATGAGTAGCGTTGCAGACTGGTGAACCCCCTAGGTGTGTGTCCATTGTCAGCATCATTTCCCCACTTGCCATTTCTTTCTATGGGAGCAGCCGTGCGATGCGTTCTGGTGGTGCCGCGGGGACTCTCTTCAGTTGCACAAAGTTGAATCCAGCCCACTTTATGCAAAATAAAGAGCGGGCAGTTCGTCTCGTCGCCTTTCAAAATCTGAAGAAAATCTGACCTTTTTCAATCTGAAATGAAGACCGATTCAGCAACTGCATAGCCTATTTCACGCTTAATATGTTTTCAGAACCACGATTCGGTATTCTGAACAAGCCGCCATTATAGTTATAGTTGAAATACGGGAGGCAAAGTGGTGGCAAGCCCACTATTGTGCAATGCTGGGAAGGGAGGCGATCCCATCTCTGAAAACACGTGCCATCATGGTATGCTAATTTAACAAACACTGAGCCTCACTGTGGACGAGATTGAAGACATTCAAAGGGCCCCATCTCGCACCCCGCGCAGCACAAAGCCAGACGCAAGTGTCTGGGCTATTTTAAGAGCGAAGCAGTTTTTAATTTCCCGTCCAACGCCCACAGTGAGAAGAGTTTCTGTTTTAGAGGGTAGTGGTTTGAGAGAAGTGGTGCTTGCGTGTGATATGGGATGAAATCATTGAGTGCATGAGCAGCCCTTGTTGACAGGCAACAGCGGACATGTCTAAAAATTGCCAGGTTGAACTTTATGTGATTACAAACCTTCTTAATATGCGATTTAATAGTAAAAATAAAAATATGACCATCATCAAATCCACCATCATAATAGCAATGCGCCATGGTAGAAACGCGCGTGGCTGTTAAAGTGAATGGTAGATGACACTCTGATGGGTTGATTGCTTGTTAAGCCCCAAAACCTACCTATGAATTAATAAAGACACTAAGAACAACCCTTCTGAACCATGCGCCAGGAGCACGGACCCTTTTTCTGCCGTCAAACTAGCCCGAAGTCTGGGAGGGAAAGTTTGCAGCTCTCCCTGTGAGAGTGAAGGACTGTGGGTACACAGGGATGGACGGAGGACGGAAGTGTCCACTCACACAGAGACAGCAGGGAGGGTACAAAGGGAGCTTTTTCATGCAGGTTGAAAAGACAATACAGTGGTCCAAATGCCTTTGGGCTTTTGCTTTTATGGATTGGTTTATACAAAAAATATTTTAGTTCATTTCAGTTAAATTTTAATTATTTTATTATTATTAAATTTTATTACTTTTTTTTAGTAGATTTATTTATGAATTATGTACAATATGTATCTCATGTATCTTTGTATATTTTTTTATTTTATATTTTCAATTAAGTTATTTAAATCAGATGATTCTTATTTTGTATTTAATCCTACTTTTTATGTTAGATACTATTTCATCACTTTTGTAATCATTTTTTAAACTATTTTCTTTAAACAGTTTGTTCACCATTTATTTTTTGATTTTTGCCATTAATTTTTTTTTTTTCCAAGACATTCATCATACACTTCGTTAATTATATATTTGTTTAATAATATTTTTCTCTTTGCTCCATTTTTATATATCATAAAACATTATATATAATTTTCTAACTACAACAAAGGAAGTAGAGCCAATCAATGGCTACCTTGATTCCTAGATGAGTCACGTCTGCTGGATGTAGACTACTCCGCAGACCCGGATCAGAGAACTTAGCACAGCCCTCTGCTCCGGAGATGTCTTTTATCCATTTGCTCTCCCGTTAACCGAGCACCATTTCAGACGTGCGGAGAAGGGATTCAGACCCAATATTCTCTCGCCCCACCTCACATGAGACATGACAGGAGGCAGGAGATGGAAGATTCAGCTCCTCAGCAGCAGTGTAAGCCTCAAATTACCCGATAGATTAGATGCAACACCAGAGGGGCACAACGGGCCTCTCAGGGATCAGAAATACCTGGCGTGGAGGGTACAGGTCAACATCAGAGTGCATCCTGGAGCCACAGCTGCATCTGGGCTCCGCCGCCAGCAGCAGACAGCGTAAGGAATTACATGTGATGGTACTTGGTGCAGCCTTGACGACTGGGAGACCGTTGTGGTTCTTCCCGATACCCATACCTGAACTCCCGTATCAACCGATACAGAGTACTTAAAGCATACCAGTGTATCACATATTATATATATATATATATATATAAATAAAACCAAAAGGTGGAAAGAGTACAAAATATTCTACTTAAGTGAAAGTATTATTACTTTGAAGACTTAAGTACAAGTCAAATTACCGGTACTAAAATCTAATTTAGTAAAGGAAAGAGTAGATCATATAAAATTTACTTTTTACATTTATGTCTTATTTATACTCAATATACTTATAATTAATGGTCTATGGGCAGGTACAAAGTATACTTTGCCATAAGGTAAGACCTTTTTTATTTACGTCTTTCACTCAGTATAGGATGTGATTGAAAAGTGTCAACGTACAATACTTTAAACAAAACAGACTTAAGTAAAAGTACAGATTTTACAAACTAGTTAAGGTGTACATAACCCTACCAAAACTACTCAAAGTGTGAGTAATTGTCATTTTTTACTTTTCACCTCTGGATGTACTGTAACAGCTGTCTGCTACTATCCCTGTATGGATGGGAAATGATTTTGGCCTTTTTCTAAAACATGAACAAACCCAAACAATGAATGCCATAGAACTTTCTTTTACTGTCTAGTTTGAGTTGTTGAGTGAGTCATGAACGTGAAGAACATATAGATAAACTACTTATAGGTAGATGTTCTTAGAGGGCTAAATTACGTGGTATCGGACCGGTGCATCTCCAGTACTCTCCGATACCAGGATGTAGGGCAGTTTATGAGGTTTTTCTGATACTGAAAGTGATATGATTTCTATATTTTTTGTACAGCCTGGCTCAGGTTCAACTTTTTGTGAAACACAAACACTGGATGCCACAGACCGTTATTTTACTATCCTGATTGACAGTGAGTCCAAAATGGAAAAAGAACACAGAGGAACTACTTTAAAGTAGATTTTCCTCAGTACTAAATTACATGGTATCAGATCGGTGCATAATCTCCAGTACTTTCCGATTTTAGGCCGTATCAGAGCGCTTTCCGATACTGGTATCTGTATAAGAACATCTCCAGTCCCGGGTTTGGGTGAAGGATTTCAACCGGAGAGCAAAGCAGGGTACTCACGTCTAATATTTATGACACTCAGTGAAAAACTGTGCTAGGTTTCTGGATGGGAAATAGTGTCTGTCCTTTCCAATGCAGTTAATGCATGGCTGAGTGGAGATGCAGGTGGACAGAGGACTAAATGAGGAATGGAGGTGTAATCATGGTTGGACAGCAGTGGAGGACCTGAAGAGGCAGATGACACTACAGCTGCGCTGTGCCAAAGGTTCATTTGTCTCAGGTGGTTTGCTACAGATTGTTAGCTTAATAACTTTTTCAGAGAGGTAGCTGCTCACAGGGGCAGGAACAAGATGTTGGTTAGAAATTTTACAAAGAACTAAAGTTTTTACTTGGGGTCTGTTTGTCTGTCTGTCTTTGAAATGTCTCATGAATCGTTCATCCAATCTACTTCACACTTGGTTTTGGGTTCGGGCTTTGGTGGAACATACAAACGTTTAAAGGTTGTTTTAGTTAACTCAGATTGGACAGGTAGTCTAGCTAGCTGTCTGGATTTACCCTGCAGAGATCTGAGGACCAGGTAACCATAGTCCTCACAAATCCAACGGACTTTAAAATTCCAACACAAAGAAAGCAGAAGGTAACAGACATCCGGCAGATTTTCCGGGACCAACGGAGCAATCCCGAAAGTGGAACATCGTGGACATAGACTAGATAAAGCCAGCTATCAGCTCCTCTAAAGCACACTAATTAACCCTCCTTTTGTCCTTGGGGCGAATTTGACCCCTTTATAAAAAGAAATGTCTTTCTTAAACATGGGTTTCTTTTTAACCAAATTATCGCAAAAAATGGATTAGATTTTGGATTCTGTTCTTGCAAATTCACTTGATCACTTTCATTCCTGACCAAACTCATCTGTACAATCTTCTTATCTTAACTTTTATAACTCAAATATTAGGATTAAATCTATATAAAGAAGGGTTATTGACCATGAATTCCAAAAAGTACTGTAAAACTAGTAGTAGTAAGGGGGTGTTAGTGAAAACTAAAAAAAGGGACGAAAATGTCAAATGTGTGTGTGTGTGTGTGTGTTTTTGACCCGGGAGGACAACACAGGGTTAACACGTTTTATCTCATTTGTTGATACAGAACATTAAAGTGTAAAATCCAGCTGTTTCAGAGCAGTTTCCTGCCTCCACAACAGATGTGAGAGTGGTATGGATCCTCTCGTCGAACTATCTGTAAGAAAGCAAATAAGAATCCTAAAATGTAGCTCTTATATCCCCGTTTCTTCTTCTATCTAGCTTATTCAGAGTGGATTGATAGAGTGAGCTGCTTGACATCGGATCAAGTCACAGCTGTTCATGGACACGGGTTGCATGGGAGCTCTCAAATTATTTTGGAACTTGTGACCTAGGGCTGGGCAATATGGAGAAAATCAAATATAACACATTTTCTGACCAATTACTTTTATATCTATATTGCGATCATACTGCACGGCTGAGATTTGGTGCTTTCATAACATATTTACACAAGATTTGTGGTGAATAATCATCAATAATGTGGATGTAATGACTAAGTGGGTAA
The DNA here is from genome assembly GCF_013103735.1 of Etheostoma cragini. NCBI lineage: Eukaryota > Metazoa > Chordata > Actinopteri > Perciformes > Percidae > Etheostoma > Etheostoma cragini. The sequence goes on from NC_048428.1 coordinate 20,877,090, forward strand.
AGGCTATTTATAGAATTTATGTAATGCAGCCTGTGAAACCAGGAAAAGACAACACTTATGTCATATTACGATATCCAAAATCAAAGACAATATCTAGCCTCATATCAGGATATTGATGTATATTGATATATGCCCAGCACTATTGTGACCTTATGCGTTCAGACATACATTGAAAGGATTTGATTCTGTTTTCAAAAGTTCAAATGTGAAATAACTAGTCATGAACTAGAGGGAAGTTGGAAAAGAAAGAAGCAAGGAGATGGCACCCTTGGGCCTTGGTTGTGTCATTTAGTTAAAACCCATCACTGTGCCAGTCCTTATTCCCTTTGGGCTCGATTACGGGCTCCAGCTACTCCTGCTGCCCGGCCAGACACAAACATAATCCTTCTGTGGTAAAGTAAAGCCAAGAAACTTGGGGCAGGACACATGTTTAACATCTCGATTCTTCTTATTCCATCGTGGGGGGAAGTGGTCTTGGCAAGATCCTGCTCCAAGATCAACACGAGGTTGACGGCCATCTGGTCTACAGCGCTGAAAATCCTCAAATGGCAAAAACCACCCACAGCTTGGGCTCTGTATGTGTCCTAACAAACACAGCAGCAGCAGGCTCCAGCAATCAGTGAGGCAGGCCAGCCGAGCAGCCGAACAACGGCCCCACACCAAACTAGGGAGATTAGATCAAACAAGCGCTCCCATGTGTGGGAAGGTGGCAGGTCTCTTTAAACGGAGAGGTGATTGGCTTCTGTACTCTTATTTATAGCGGCGTTTATCTGAGGGAGAAATAGACTTTGTGAAGGCCAGGAGGCTCAGTCATCCGGTGGGGGGGGGGGGGGGGGGGGGGGGGGGGGGGGGGGGGGGGGGGGGGGGGGGGGGGGGGGGGGGGGGGGGGGGGGGGGGGGGGGGGGGGGGGGACAGGGTTTGTGAGCCAGTCAAGGCTGTGTGTGCACCACACTACATAGTGGATGAACAGAGCAGCGCACGGGAGGTTGCTATTATCCTCCTTCGCCAACACGCCCTCTCTGGATCATTTCTATGAGAGCTGCTATAAATCATTTTTACTGCAATGGAAACATCTATTGTGATTGCCTGCCCTTCTATTGGCAAATGTCATTGTCATAATAATACCCGGGAGGTTTCGCTTAGCTGTGATTAAGACTGCCACACAGACGCGGCTAGGTGGGCAGCGCCAAATAATCAGAGCAAAGAACATCCTCCGGCAGAGGATGACTTTTATATAGCAGTTAACAGCTCATGTATGAAAAGTTGTGTGTGAAAAGTTGAGCACAAACAAGAATATAAGTAGCTGCATGCTCATATCCATTAACCCTTGAGTTGTCCTCCCGGGTTGAAAATCTGACAAAAACTAAAAATTCTTCCCCCCCCCCCACTAACACCACCTTACTACCACTAGTTTAACACTACTTTTTGGAATTCATGGTCAATAACCCTCATTTATATAGAATTGTACCTAATACTTGACTTATAAAATTGGAAATCATGAATTACGACTAATAGTTAAGATCAGAGGAACGTACAGATGTGATCAAAGCGTTGAATGGAATCCAATCCATTTTTGTGGTAATTTGGTTAGAAACATATTTTAGATGTAGACATTTTTTAAAAGGGGTTCAATTTGAATTAACAACAACAGGAGGGTTAAAATGCCCTTAAAATGTAGTTTCTTAGTTGGCTTCTGTCTATTTGCGACAGGGTAGCACATGAACACAGTTTTCTGTGAGATAGGGCCATAGAACAATAAAATCCCTGCGGCAGCTGCTGGTTGTATTTAACCTCTACAGAGCTCCGGGACGCCGGCTACCAGCGGCAGTTATCCGCCCGCCAATAGGTGACTGTGAGCCGGCTATGGGCACCGCCAGATGTCCTTTCAGGGGCTATGTAGGGGAGTTTAGCCTGAAAAGGTGAGTGTCATGCGGCGATGACGAAGTTTAGGAACCAAAACAACTAGTTAAGTCTAGGAAAAAGATCGTGATTGAAACACTCCTGAAGAAAGAACAAGTGTTTCCCGGGTGAAAGTATGTCGTGTTCATCGCAAATTGAACTCTGCTCTCTGGCTTGAACACGCTGTTTGATGTTGACAACGTTGTGCTGTTTCATTTTGGAATCATTTTCCATTGGATTGAACTTCATTGGATATTGCAGTTCATAAAGTTTTGGCATTGCTGTATCTATATCCATGGTATCGTCAGGGGGATCTAATTCTCTCATTTTTTTTTGTTTTGCATGTTTGGAGGTAAAAAATAAAAATATAAAAAACACATCTCCACCCTCCCCGCCACCCTAGACTTTTTCACAAATCGCCCCCTGCATGCATTTGTGCATCAATAACAATTTAGCAATATTCAAGTCTAAATGTGATGACATGTTGAGGTTCTTTTTTTCAGGTTGCTTGCTTACTGTCGATCATATCAGGTCACCATTACACTCCTGATTGAAAAATCTGAGTTATTGAGGGTTAAACTCTTATAAAGTAACAAAATGTTGCCTATTAAATCATTAAATGTACATTTTCAGCCACTTGAGGTGTGTCATAATTCCAAGCTACATAATTATACACGTTGTACTGCACTAATACTATTTTTTGTAATCAGAGGATCTCCATGACTACAGAATAGATGTTTCAATTACATTCATGTCTGAATGAAGAGGCGGCAAAATGTTGTAAACATTGTTGACATGTTATGAAACGCAGGTAAAGTGCAGATAAAGTCAGGCAGATTGAGTCAGCATACTGACAACTTAGGAGTAAACTTCATTTAATCATTTCTCCAAAGTTAATAAACTACACACGCACAGCCTGCTTTGTATTAGTATGCACTATGGATATCAAGACAAAGCTTTGCACCTACAGAAGGCGTGTAGGTAATTACTGAAAAGCTCTTATTTGCTTAAGTGCAGTGAGAAACAAATCCTATGAGCTGTATGTAAAAGGAGAAATATAAATAAGTTTGGATTGTGCAGCATGCAGACACCAGCTCCCAGAAGATTGGTGTAAACAGTGTCTTGCAGGAACCTATATGTCAAACATTAGCATCCACAGCAACAAACGAGCGCACAGAGGAATTCTGTTGTTTGGGACCTGGGATGTGTCATCCTGAGTTAACAATATGTCAACTAGGAGGGTGGCTTCCTTCTTCCCCATCACCCTGCACTGCACCCAATACATCTACTGTGTGTAACGCCTTGGTTTTTTTTCCACATAAGTTACTTAGTCCCTGTCTTCCGATTTGTTCGGTCACATATCAGTTGTTTTTTCACTGCCAGACGAATCCCTCCCTGTCTGTGGTTAGCTGTTCACAGATCAATCCTCTGCCCGTTTAGCTAATTGCGGACTATGGTGAGTGGTGTGAAATTCCTCCCCAGGCGTGATCCTTCAGCCGACCGATCGTATCGACGCGCTCAAGTCTCGACATGTGCTTATCGCAGTGCCGCAGAGCACACGTGAAGGAGGAGGCTGATGGATGCTCGTCATGTTGATTAATATAGGACAACGCTCTGAAGTGGGGCGAAAATGGAGATATTTTCTAAGCAATTATTATTTCAAAGTTTATAGGAATCTTTGTGGTCTTTATAATTATTTGTACTTACATTTTTAACACTGGGGTTCTTAGCTCTTGCTGTGAGTATCCATATCTGTTTGACATTTAAACATTTAAACAGTTAAATCTTAACTCAGTGTCCATTTACTGGCTTTTCTGGAGCAAATACAAGGCTTTGGAAATCTCTGAACTTTAACACTACCACTCATACGTACTCTACTGTATTTATCTACACTGTAAAACTTGTTATCGTCAGTTAATGGCAGTAATATATATATATATATATATATATATATATATATATATATATATATATATATATATATATATATATATATATATATATATAATAAAATATAATAGTAATATAATGGCAGTAGCTTCATCAGTAAACTGTTTATTCCCAGTACACATACTGTATCTTTTTTTTTAAATGGTAAGGTATTTTACTCTAAATAGACAGTTTCTAACAGTATTGTACAAATGTCCCACCTTTTCCTTTATTTTCCCAAGATGCATTGGCAGGGGCGCAGCACACCATTCTGGGCCCTGTAGAAGGCATTCTTTATGGGCCCTCCCTGCATCCACAGCTATTCATTCTAGCATCCTTTTGGGCCCTCTTCATTTACATATATATTGTGTTGTAATGTTATTTTCTCCCAGAATGTAATGCCATTTACAGAATGATCCTGTTTTAACATTAAAACCATAAGATACTGTGAATTTTAACTGTAAATTTAAATCAAAGGTTTGTAATGCAGCTTTTTAAATACAACCCAGTCTCAGGGTAGTTTGTGAAATGGTCCCGTTATTTAATCTTTTGATTCGTGTACACGGACATGTCGGTTTTTTTCGTGGTAGTGAGCACGAATTTTAAACTAATGAATTTCAACGGGAAGCATTTTTCGTGATCACAGCACGATTACGGTAACGAGTAAAAGCCGAAAATCCGCGCAGGGAGGTTGGTTGGGGTGGTGGATGGGTCAAACAAACACAGGACTCTCACTCTTGAGACAGGGGATCGTGTCCAACATGTCTCGATTCATATCCCCGTTGTTGCGTCCCCCAGATACAGCAGATTGTGTCCTTTTCCTGTTCTTCTTTTCCTAAACCCAACCGTCCTGCTGTTGTCACACGTCCCCCAGAGAGTGCCACCGTCTCCCGTGTGTGGCGTTTAATTTCCCCGTTGTTGCGTCCTCCAGAGATCCCGGATTGCGTGCCGGCGGACGAAAAATAACGAGATCCTTTCACGAACTGCCATGAGACAGTGTTGTTAAATATGTTACGATACAACTTTATAACTTATATATAACTATATAATATATCTTTCTATCCAGCTGTCAATGCGTGCTTCTTTCCATCCATCCATCCAATAAACAAACACGTGTACAGTATCTGTACTTATTTTTGCACTATTAGTTTAACTACAATTTTGTATAAATTGATAAGCTATGAATCATGTCACAAATGCCCAGCCTTTACTCCCTCTGGCTTCTCAGTTGTGACGATTTGCTGCTATTCTTGGTTTAATATCATTATTAATTGAAAACATTTTGGTTTCGGGCTGTTGGTTGGAACAAATTAGCAATTTGAGGACGACGCTTTGGGCTCAGAGCACTTGTGTAAAAATTGATTATGCGATTAATCAAAAAATAACTGATTCAGCAACACAAATAATCAGTGGTTGCAGCCCTGGTCAAAAGTCGTATTGTTTTTTGGTGACATGACAGACGAGTGATTCTGTAAACAACGGCGGATGAAACTCACCTTCCAACAAAACATGCAGGGCATTAGTAAACCCAACACCCTTCCCACAAATCCTTGTGTGAGTAATGAACAGCCATGCCTAGGACTCATTTTCCCATGATGTTGAATTACTGAGAAAGACAAAGAACGGAAGGCACAAAAATCAACACAAAAGCAGCAGAGGCACCAACTGACAGCACAGCCTCGGCGTTAAGATCTGAAAGTCCACGTCTCTGACAACAGAGATGGCAGCGCCTGCACCGTGACAGACCCCATCCATTTGGCGCCGGCGTAGACAAACACAAGCTGTCTAAAGGGAGCAAGGTAGACTTCAATCAGCTAAAAGGTGATAAAACATAATTAATTTAATCACCCACTCACTCTCCCTTCTCCCTGTCCTCTGAGAGAAAGAAGAAGAAAAAAAACAGCAGTGAGCTTTTCATCCTGTGGGAATGCATTCACATAAGCAAAAAACACAACAAAACAAAAATAACAGAAAAAAGCCTGCGCTTCCTCTTTATTTATCCACTACTAAATAACAAGCTTCCCTCGCTTCTATGCAGTTTTACAAAAGGGGCTCACAATACATCTCATGCCATTAACACACACACACACACACACACACACACACACACACACACACACACCCACCTGTGTATGCAGATCTTTATTTATATATTTACACATTGCATGTTGAGACCCTCTTCACACTTCCACCCGAGTCGTTAACTGCAAAAATGATAGATGGCTGGCGGTAGAGAGGTAAAAGACTGTTAAGTGAACAAGTGCACATACACCCGTTGAGTGCCATGCAAAGTAAACGAGCTAGAGAGCGCCATTAGCGCTGCTCCGTGCTTCCAGACCGACAGAGAACCCATTAACACAAGCCCAACCAGCCCAGACTGTGTCCGTTAGGGTCAAGTAGGTCGTGATTACGCCACCGTGTCGCGCTCCACATCTCCTCGAAGAAAAAAAAAAAAAAAAGACAGCATGACATGGAGAAACAGGCTCGGAAGTAGGGGGGGGGGGGGGGGGGGGGGGGGGGGGGGGGGGGGGGGGGGGGGGGGGGGGGGGGGGGGGGGGGGGGGTGTAGCCTCTGCAAATGAGTTGGCATCTGATTTCTTGTCAGGCAGGTGTGAAATATGCGCTGGGAAAATTAGTTGTCTGTGAAGATCACAATGGCCTGAAGGTATATGTGGAGAGATCAGAGAAGCGTGTGATTTGTGACCAAAAGTGAGCATGTGTGCAGGTGAAAGTGGGTGTGTGAAACTGAGTGGGAGAGGGGATGTGCTTTTCAGGCCCTTCAGGCAGGATATATGTGCCTGAGAACTGGTGCACCGGTGAAAGTGGAATCCACTTCCCCCGAGGCGCTCCTCTCCCACTAGCGCACGGTGTAAGGAGGAATGAGAACAATAGCCGTTGAAGGCAGAGTCATGTTTCAGCACAATCGCTGCCCGCTGTAATACAAGGCCGCTACAGCTTCGTCTCCCATGACAACCCAGCCCTACGCTCCAGGGACCGGTTGGTAACAGGAGACGGTGTGTCAACCTGACCACAGTGACTAGCGATGTCGTGGAGGAAAAAACAACCTCATGTGAACAACACAGAAAAGCTCCAACACATCATAGGGATTGTTAACAAAAGGCATCCATTATGCTTTTTATCTTTAGAAGACTCATGGCTTTCATTAGTCCGACACTACTTACAATTAGATTTGGGTCGATATGGGTTTTTAAAAGGCCTAATGTTTCTGTAATTTCGCTGCCAGTTGCAGCTGTGTTATATCAGTATCTTTTGATCCATTTTTAAAGCTCCCCTAATTAACAGTAATGCCATTTCTAATATTTTATATTAAAGTGCTCATAATATGCTTTTTGGATTTTTCCCTTTCCTTTACCTTGTTATATATCTTTTTTGTGCATGTAATAGGTTTACAACCTTTGGAAAAAGCACAAAGTTCCCCCCTCCCCCCCCCCCCAAAAAAGGGACTTACCATCTCCAACAGAAAACGCTGTTCACAAACTGCTCTGTTGTAGTCCAGCCTCAAGCGGCTGAAAATGTACATTTAATGATTTAATAGGCAACATTTTGTTACTTTATAAGAGTTTAACCCTCAAAGCGAGATGCCTCACTCTGTAGCTAAGACAGAGAGCTAAACACACAGGGTAAAAAGAGGAGCTGCAGCAATATGAAGTATAACTACAATATGGTGTTTTTTGAAATTCAAACAATGTAAACCTATTCTGATATAATCTCTAAATACAGTTATGAACCACAAAATGAGCATAATGTGAGCATTTTAACAATTAATCAAATGACTACATGTAATGTCAAAGGGGTTGCTCGCAGATGACGAACGCACCGTGAATAATCACTAACTCTGTAGCCCAGTGCAGCGTTTAGCCCCTTTTAGCACATTATGGGGTTTTTATTGCACATGTCACACCCCTATTCTTTACGAATCCCTCTCCAGCAGCAGCAGAATAAAACTAACTCAAAACTAATTTCAGGAACTTTACACTACTTGTAGCAGCAAATGTAAAAGCTAGAAACCATAGTGAAGTAAGCTAGCTGCTAACCAATCAAATCATTTTCTTGGTGGAGTCAAACCAGAGTTAAATGTGAGACAATATTGTATGTTTTTTTCATTTGGTGAACACAAACAAGTCCAAAGGCAAATTGTATTTGATGGATGTAGAACTACGTAATTTCTTGTGAGTTTCAAGTTGTACAGTTAGTGACCAACGTAGCTAGGTGGAACTCTAGCTATGTACATTTTTCATGAAAGTTAGCCTATTGAAGACCAAACCCGAGCTGAAATGTGAATGAATGCTGCACTTACATTCATGAGGTGGACACAAATGTTAAATATTTAGTCTGCCGGGTGTATAGCTAGGCTACTTTTTTTTGCTAACATTTTAGCTATTGGCAATATTTAGCTTACTATTGCGGCATAAATTAAAGAGTAGAACATTAAAACTGCACTGATCGGTTCTTATGTTAAAATGGGACTTGTGACAGGGGTCAGTTGTAGTAACAAGCAGTTTGCATTTTTTTCGGGGTGGAGGGGCGCTTGGGATTCCCCCTCTGCTGAATTACTTTACCCCCAGTGGGGACAAAATGTATCTCCCCCCCCCCCAAAGATCAATGCTACTTCACCAATAGACCATATATAATTTACCTAAAATAGAAGTATTTTACACTAAAGCGCTGTAACATGAATGTTCTGTAGGGCCATAGAACGATGATATCCGAGTGGCAGCTGCTGGTTGTATTCAGCCGCTACAGAGCTCCGGGACACCGGCTACCAGTGGCGGTTGTCTGGCCGCCAATAGGAGACTGCGAGCCGGCTACGGGCACCACCAGCTGTCCTTTCAGGGGCTATGTAGGGGAGTTTATCCTGAAAAGGGCGATGACAGTTAAGTTTAGGAAAAAGATTGTAATTAAAACATTCCCAAAGAAAGAACTGGGTAAAAGTATTTAGTTTTTGCCGTGAAGTGGACTCCGCTCTCCGGCTTGAAAGCCCTGTGTTTTGTGTTGACACCACATTGTGGTGTTTTATTTTGGCGTTACTTTCCATTGAACATTGAAGTTCATAAATAAGTGTTTTGGCACGGCCGGCTGAGTGGTACTGTATCCATGGTATTGAAAGGGGGATTTCATTCTTGCAGGTTTTATTTTGTTGTACATGATCAAAAAAAAAAAAAAAAACACACCCTCTCCCTCTGCTCACAAATCACACCCTGGTAATAGGTAAAGTTAGAGACTAACGGTAGAGAAGGTGGAACATACCAGCTGCAGAGCCAGACAGTTTTAAACCAATGTTAAAGAGAGTAAATACCTGATATCTAGTGGAGATAAAAAGGGACGTCAAACAGATGATAATTTTGCTTCATGTTTACTGAATTTTTGAATAGGACAATAATGTGCAGAGAACACAAGCTTGTTTTAACTTCTAATGGCCAAAAACAATGAAAGTAGCATTTATTGAGTGTTTCCCCCAGTATAAAACTCAGGAGAGGGATCTTACTAAAACTAACCTCTAGTTAAGGTTTGCGGCTCTAAAGCTGATGATTGTCTGGGATATTACTTTCATATGAGAAGGTATTAACAAACAAAATGTATCATTGTACCTTTCTATAGCTACAGATTGATTCACAAATATTTAAAAAATAATATCAGAAAACTCATATCCTTCTAAACTTACTTGACATAGATTCTTTATGACCAGGAAAGTTTGTGAACTCCTCTTTGGTGAAACTGAAATATTATATAAACTGCCATTTTTAATGGATTTATTCTCCACCTGAAGATCATCGCATCGTAACATTGCCCGCTTGCAGGACACCACATTAAAAAACCATTAGAAACAAGTAATATAGTTTCAGCTGATTGTTATAATCTTCTTTTCCTGAATCCAGGTCAAGATATCTTGCCAGTGGGGTGATATAATGAATACAAGTCGAGTTTCCAAAGCAGTTTTTACTGTTATGAGCATTTCCAAACAGTAATAAATGGATTTTAGGCAGGTCAAAATACAAATAAAAAACTGCTGTTTGGTTTAGAAACCATTAAAATTATGAGATGGATGTTTTCCAAAGGGCGAAATACTCTTCTTGTTCTTTTGTTCCGTGCACCAGTGGGTGATGTTGCCCATTAAGAAAGAACTGAACGGCAAGAAAGGAAGGAAGCACAATAGTTAGACAGACTCACACAAAGAGACAAAGAGCGAGGGGAAACACAGGGAGGTTTCTGTCTCAATGTGGATAATTACATTTCTACCTTTCACTAGCAGTTGCATAGCCTTAATGCTCGTAATTAATTTCATTATTTTGGGCCCTGGCTGTTGAGTGCAGATTAGTTCTCTCTGAGTTGTGGGGATAAACACACGGTAATTGGTTATTACTCTCAGAGCCCAAATTAGATTATACTAAAGCCAACGAATTAGAAAATATCCAATCACCTTTAGCGAAAATTCTAAATCTGCTGTAATAGTAGTCGTTTGTTTTCATTTTGTCCAAAACGTCTTTCGCTGTGCTGGACAGTTTGGGTCCACTTAGAACAATGCTCTGCTGCATGAGTTCATCTCACATGTTTTAATGTTGTTACCCTCATTTTGTTTGTGGTTTTCTCAAATTAACTCTAATACTGTCCTTGGGTCAAATTTTAACCCGTTTTGAGTTTTCTTTTTTTTGGGGCCGTTAAAATAAGAGAGGAAAATGTAAAAAACACCAAAAAACTCCCCAAACACTGAAAAAGTTCCAAAAATGTCAGAAAAAGCTATATTGTTGAAAAAAAAGTGACCAAACGTTTTTTTTCCCCCATGGGTGAAGGGAAGACAACATCAGGGTTAAGACACTTTTTTCCAAATAAGGCTTTCTAGTTACATTTAAACCAACAATGTAATAAAGATGATCCATTTAGATATTGCATACATGTTCATTTTCAGTACAACAAGCGTTTTCCTTTTCATCAAACTCAAACTCAAAGTCCAAGTCTTATTTTTTTTTTACCAATAGTATTTTTTGTGAAGGTTACCAGAGCATTGCTGGCCTTTTTTCACACTACACACTTTTATTCCATGGGAGCTTGCCACCGCAAATAACATCCTCTGCTTATTTATCAGCAGCTTACAACTGACAACGCACCCACTGGACTCGGATCGGCAGCCTTCCGGCCACTACACGGGTTCCCCAACATCTGTCCAATAATTAGCTGGTATTAGGTTTCTAGACAATGTCTTCATCATCACGTCCACTAATTCTTTAATTGCTCTCACATGTTGTTTTTCTTCCATCACACCAATTCATTCTCTCTCAAATCTTCACATTTTAAGAACAATGAGTTGAAAAGATATGCGTTGTGTAATTTGATTCTTTCTTTTTTCTGATCACTCTTCTAAACAATTTACTATTTTTCATATTTGTAACACAACAAAGAAATGTAACTCTCAGATGAACAACCCCATCCCCCGCCATCTTGGTCAGACCTTTTTGCCTCCAAACACAAACAAGCAGACCTGATTGGTTTTCCAGCGGTCCTCATTTAAATAAAGTTAAACTTTCGTCAACTTTGTTTTCGCACCCCTCGGCAGTTCGCTCTCATCTTGCCCCATCGGGGGAGAAATTTGTCTCCATTCAGTCTCAATGAGAGCAAACCCAGATATCGTTGTGGGGAAAGCTACTGTTAGGGTTGATTTGATCATTGCTAAAGTGACCACTGGGCCATTATCTACTATAGGGATATCATCAATATGTTTTACCAATAATGTACTGTAAAGACACTTGTATTTGTTCAATGTAATATGTTACCCAAGTTACAGATACCAATGTTATCAGAAGAACTAGAACGGCAGCAATTTTCCCAGTCTGGAACTCGGTTTTTCAGAATATTCCGACACCTCATGAAAGCAACACGAACGCCCTATGTACATGTTCTTCTATGGCCCATGCTACACCGTCCACCAAGTTTCATGAAAACACTGCCGGTGGTTTTTCCATTATCCTGCTGACAGACAGACAAACCAAGCCGATAACATAACCTCCTTGGCCAATGGTACTAAGTAAGTGTCACTGACATAATTAGTTTTTTACCCAAAGACAATATATCCAAACCATCATAATGATAACATGACTGTGTTAGCTATATAAGCAGTTCTAATGACTCAAAGCTTTGCTTTAAACATTAGTCTATGTTCTTTGTGATTGTGCCAACATTTGTCACATTATGTAAATAGATTATTCATATATAGCGCTTTCCTAGTCTCAACGACTACTCAAAGCACTTTTACACAGTACAGGAACCATTCACACACTGCGGCCGAGGTGCCACCTGCTCATCAGATAAACACACACACATTTACACTCCGATGCAATGTTCAGTGTCTTGCCCAAGGACACCACTGAGCCACAGCCGGCCCATTATGATTTATATTGATATGAGAAAATCACATACACCTAATAACATTGCACCATTTTGTCCAACCCTAAGCACTGCACGATGGCAAGCATGTACACTAACATCTGGTCTACGGAGGAAGAGTGTCAGCTGCACTCAGAGGTCTTTGGACAGAGCTCACAGATCTTACAGACATACATCAGACAGTAGACGTGGAGCGTAAAAGGTTAGAGTTAGCCTCAGGTTACAGTTACAAAGATGAAGAGGGGCGGTGCAGACAACTGTAGAGGATGTCAAACTGCGGCTGAAATGGGTGTGATGTAGACCATGTGTAAGATGAAGTGAATCAACTGACAACACTAGAGTTGAAGTGTAGGACCCATACTTTCTGGCATTATGTTAAAAAAAAAAACAACATGGAAGATATACAATCTAACCAAGAGCTGGATATTAATCCATTATTCTCCTCTTTTATAAGAAGTAACAGTGGCGCTGGCAGGAATCAGCTTATTAATCAGCATATATTGAATGTGTACAAGAGTGTGCTCTTAGCGTACTTTCATCATATAATGACCAGTGAAGAGAGAGAGAGAGAGAGAGAGAGAGAGAGAGAGAGAGAGAGAGAGAGAGAGAGAGAGAGAGAGAGAGAGAGAGAGAGAGAGAGAGAGAGAGAGAGAGAGAGAGAGAAGAAGAAAAGAATGTGCTCAGAGCAGACAACTGTCAGCACCCTGTACCGAGATATGGATAACCTGATTTCTCTGTGCCATGTAAACATCATATCCCGAATATGATCAAAAACAGGACGAGCCTAATAATTGCAATAGTCATGTCAATTTTAACACACAACATCAAACAACACGCTATATATGTAGTCCGTGGGTTTAGCAATACTCAACATCCAGCAACCAGTTTATTTACGGATCGAGTCCAAAAACTGAACATTCAGTGGATGGGTTGTGTAAGTGACGTATAAATAATGAGAAATTTAGTACTGTGGACACAGCAGAACTGCTGTCAGCTGCTGCTCCTGTCATTGTCATCACATGCGTTGCATGTCTCACAAAAATGTATACACACTGTGTACAGGGTTACCCTAATGTCTACGGTAACTTTACACTTCTATTGTGTGGTTATACTCAGCTCTATATGGGGTTACTTCTGCTCAAAAGGCAGCCACCCACTCATCTATCACAACCAGCAGAAAATCTACCAGAGAAGCACATCAGAGAGCAGGCTGTTATGAATAGATCATAACCCTGCGTAACAAGGTCTCGACACAGACACCTCTTGTCCCATCAGGCATGAGGAGAGCTGGAGAGGGACTTCTGACAATACTTCGAGTTTAGCCAACTTTTAATATAGATCGGCGAAAATCGCCATGTAACCAGATCTAGCAGAAAGAAGACAACAATGGAAAGAGAGGTATCACTGTTGGCAAAAAAAAAAAAGAATATTCAACATAAATCCTCACATGCTCTGCATTCACCCATTTCTGCATCTTCACACTTTGTTCAGACATTTTGTTGTAATCGCCCGCGAGACGGTGGACGTAGCAATCAGCCCAGTTTGGCTGGTTCCCCCAAAGTAGAAACACTCAGCTCCAATGGTAGCCGCTCACGCGTGTGCAGAAGACTTCGGGTTTTCTTTCTTTTTAAGGATGTCAAGCTGTTTTGTTTGGTGCTCACGGCATTAATGAATGCTCAGGAACTACTATGTACGGCAGAGATGGAGTAGTTTTAACCCTTGTGTTGTCTTCAGCTTAAAATTGAAACCTTTTTTTAGGCTTTTTTTTTTTTAAATGAACTTTTTCTTAGGTTTTTATCCCATTTTAACACTTTGAAACTTTTTTACGATGTCTGTTGCTTTTTTGACATTCTCAACACTATGTAAAACTAAGTTAACGTTAGTTTTACCGTTATTTTTTTGAATTTCTGTTGAATAAACCTAATTTATAAGAACTTAAACCTCATGTTTGAGTTAGAAAAGCAGAAATTAGGAATTATTTCGACTAACATTAAAGGAATGTGCTGCATGTTGATGGATAATCACAGACTGGTAGATGTCAACTTTTACTTGATACTGTTTCAAAACCACTTCAACTTCTTTTTCATCAAATGCTATAAAACTGAATAAGACCATTAAGTCCTTAAACATTTCAGATCGGCATTTGATAATTGTTCCATATTCCTCAAAGCATTTAGAAAAATGTCCACACAGTAAACCTAGGAACAGCTATTGTTCCAGCCTAGAAAAAGCATAAGCATTGCCCCTAAGCAGCCAGCAGGTAAATCCAAAAAATAGCTTCTAGATATGATGATCTTTGTTTTTCTTAAATGTAATTTTTATCATTGCACCCCATTGTATTTGAATGGTACCAGAAATGTGTGTAGAAAATACGTAGAATTGTCTGCATGGCTACTTACACCTAGAGGAAAGTAAGCAGTTCCTCTTAAATTATCTTCTTCTCCATCAATCACCCCTTCCCCTGGAACATTACATTCCTGGACATTTTGTTCTAATCGAGTAAAAAAAAAAAAAAAAGTACTCCTTTGACTTTAACTAAAATTCATATGGAAGCTGAGGTGTCGAGGGGTAAAACACTCATCAGCTTATTAGCGTAAGCCTGAGTCACCGCGCATGTTAATTTCTGGCTATCAAGTCCACATGTACGTACAGATGTATGCAGAGTGCAACGTGCGTCCGCAGAGCGCTTTAAAGCCTGACTAAATTTCTTCTGAAGAATTGGGGGAGCTCTCCTGGGATGCAGCAGCCTGGCCCTGCCACTAAAGGTAATATGGTCAGACAGCTGCATATTAGCCGTGGATCATCTCCTTTGACACAGCTGTTGATCTCCCTGCCAACAGCAGCGCAGAGCCCCTACCTTTCACCTGCCAGGAATAGCTGTGCACACTTTAGTTGGCGGCAGTGGGCAGTGAGTGGAGCGCCTCTTCCCTCCCTCGCTTCCCAGGTACAGTTTACGCCTCACAAACTCTCCGTGCAGCTCTTGCCTTCAAAGACGTCAAGAAGCGGGCACACACACAGTCTTTTCGTAGGCTACACTCGCTCTAATATTCAACACCTCCTCTCCAGCCGTGCATGTTGTTGGAGAAGAAATCCTGGGTAGATGGGAGGTCAGGCCATTCATTTCACAGAAACAGGGACAGATCCGACAGAGAGAGCTGCATCTCCCCGAGGGCCTTCATTTGAACAAGACAAACAGGGGATGTAATTAAAGATGTAACAAACGCTGTGTCTATTCCTCTTCTCGTTTCGGCCGGCGTGTCACCTCGCATTATGGCACAAAGTTTACTCTGGCGTGCTCCACACACACACACACACACAAGGCTGCTAGCTCAGGTTGAGCCGTCCTCATATCCACTCGGCTCAAAACTCCTTTGCCCCTCTGAGAGACAAAAACAGTGCTACGACTTTGCTGTTCTTTTGTTTTAAGCTTCATAATATTGGCGATAGAAATAAGGAAATCCTTCAAAGCTTGATACATATTGCATGACTGAGCAGGTTGGGATTTGGAGTCTCGCTCAAGGACACTTTGACAGTGGCTGTTGATGGACGGATGCTGTCTGTAGAGGGAGTTGAACCTGTGAGCAGATTTAAGTTTTTGCTACAGACGTTTCTCAGAAACAGGGCTGCTCTGGAGGCGGAAATAATCTCATTGATTAAGTTAAACCCCAGTGGGCAAAGCCAAAAAACTGCAGTGTTTCAAAGAGTGTTCAGGTAACTCACAAAAGAAAATGTTAATTTTGTAGTTCCATCTTCACTTAGTCACTTTCTAATGTGTCCACATTGGAAATACGGACATTTGGGATTTGTCCAATTAATATCTACTGATGTGTGTCACACACGTTCAACTATTTTTACATTTTTCTGATGGCTGTTGCCGTTAATCCATCCTTCATGTTCATCTCATAATATGACAAAAGGATATGTTTTTGACATAATCAATCACTGACCTGCCTATGGTCCACTAGGAAATGGTGATAGGTGTAAACCAAACCCTGGAAATCCTGCTCTGCCTTTGAGAAAATGAAAGCTCAGATGGGCCGACCTGGAATTTTGCCCTTTAAGAGGTCATAAGGGGCAAGCTTATCCCCCCCCCCCTCTTCTCTGCTTTGCCGCCCAGAGAACTTGGCGCACCCATGAGAGAGAGAGACATCATGGCTTTCAAATGAACAAAGTGGCAGTTGGTCAAGGCCACACCCCCAGCCTTGTCCTTGCCCCCCCTCTCCTCCTCAAAAGCTACAGACTCAGAGATGGCACATCCTAAGGAAAGCTCATTGTGGGACTGGTGGCTAGAATTCTGCACCAAGGCTGAATTTGGGGAAAGAGACTTCAGATACAGCATTAGGGGACCACTAAGGTCTATATAAAAGAGACTTCAGATACAGTATTAGGGACCAC
>NC_048428.1:20893808-20929947 GCF_013103735.1 Etheostoma cragini
ATAAAAGACTTCAGATACAGTATTAGGGGACCACTAAGGTCTATATAAAAGACTTCAGATACAGTATTAGGGGACCACGAAGGTCTATATATGTAGAAAAAGCATCCAAAGAGCACCAAGTCATGGGACCTTTAACGTTACCTATCTGCTTCCTGATTGAGGTTCCAGGTAGGAGACATCCGACGTTACCTTTATCTTATCTTAGATGATTCAATCTGACTTTATCAGTAACATTATCCAAGGGGCATCAGTCACATCGTCTGTTATCCCACATTCATTGAAGTTATGATATTAAAGACTAGTATGTCTAAGAATGTTAAGGGATGAATTCCTTGTAACAGCGATGCTAGTGGGATTAGCAACGGCTCCATATGTCTCTCCGGTAGTATACAAAACTTAAGGTCAGGATGCATTTAATTTATTAGAGGCGCGGAACACCACACAGCAACTTTTTTGTCAATACGACAAAGATTAAACGCTAACAAGGAGTATGCTCATTAATGAGAATGTTATTTTATTTAAATATTAGAAAAACTAAAGCAAAACCAGAAAACCCAAGTTGATAAAAATGTGATGTGCCATTATTTTTGAGAACAGGTGTTAGCAAGTTTTGGATATTCTTTTCAATAAACAAGCTGGACCCAATGAAAAGTGCAAAAATGTTGCAACTTCACCCTCGAATCGCACCGAGTCGATCATACTAGAAGATCTGAAAGCGTCCTATGTTGCACTGGGTCACTTCCTCCAGCCAAGACTGTTCAGAAATTCTCTGGGATTCCGCTCCTAATATTTCATGTCATCCCCATTTCCTGGCTACAGCCTCTTTTGTCGATTCGGTGAGTGTGGAGGTGTCACATTAGCCCATTTTGTGCATGGGGAATGAATTCCCCATGATTTAATTTTCCTGCAGATAATGCCCAGATCAGTCCCAAAGTGTCACATCTTCAAAACCTCATTCGCAGCAGCAGCAGCAGCAGTGATGGCAATTTATTCTGACTTCTTCTGCTTTTGTCAATACCAAATGTTTCCACATTCTTGGTATAGTTTTTGTCAGCTGTCAGAGGTATTAAAATTCTTCTTTGCTTTCTGCGGTTGTCTATCCAGCACACAAATGGCTCTTTTAGAGATAACGGATGGCGACGTTTCTCAGACGCCTCCGGATTTCAGCAGCCCAGAACGCTGCTTCACCGTGGGGCTGAGCGCAGCAGTGGAGTCATTAGAGAAGTCAGAGATAGATGATTTCAGATCAGTGTGTCACCAACCCCTGGGTTGCAACCCCGGCATATAGCGTTAATGGGAACATTATTAAATCAGCTAGAAGAACAGGTGCCAGATTTTACTTTGAACCGAGCAGCCACTTAAAGCTATTGTGTTGTCAAATCCTGCTCTTGTGCTCTACGCTCTCAATCTCCTCTTCTCGTCACATCGCTCTCATCCAGGGGAGTAACAATACAATGACTCGATGAGATGCAAGATAAGGAGTTCATAGCTCAGTAGACTTGTGATATTTGGGATAAAGCTGAATGGAAAACAAACCGTGGCTTTATGAAATTCTTTTAGGTGGAAGAAATGTGATCCATCATTGCAGCTTTTAAAAGGTTTGGTTTAAAAATGGAAATAACAGAATATCTTACTTAAAATGATGTATCCGTGTCAAACTAAACTGAAGACAGTCTGCATAAGGGTGTGTTTGTGAAACCCAAATTTTACATTCATTTCACATGGCTAGGTAGGATAGAGGGCAGTATTTGTTGAGCCACACCGATCTAGAAATGAAAATATCTCAAGTATTGCATGGATTGCGTGAATTATGGCTGCACCTTGCTAACGTCGATAGCACTACCCTCTCGTTTATGTACGGTCACTTCTGGCTCCCAAAAAAAATGGTTAAGGGAAAATTCCAAACGCGAGGCCCAACGGGTTACATAACAGTGGCGATTTCCACTTCTTGAGATCGTTTTCACAACCTCTCTCTTCCTCTGTCTCATCCCTCCTCCATCACTTGTTCATAACGTTCAGTGCTAATACTCTCGTCTTCATCTGGGGCTCAAGAGGGTGCACAGAGACTGGGGACTGCTCATACATACACACACACACACACAAAATAAACCTGTGCACCATTTCATCCTGCGGCACCTTGCAAAGTCACCAACATCAGTCGTCGTCAACATAATCTGCAATAAAGTGCACAGAGGAGGAAGTTTTGTTCTTTGGTAAAAAGGGTTCACCGTCAACTGTCCAAGATTCTTTGACCCCCCCCAATCAGCAGGTTTGTTTGAGTAAAGCAAAGGTGTTTTTTGGATCTAGGACCTATTGGGATGAACGGGTCCTTAGAAGCTTTTAGTTGCCAGGTGACAGAGAAAAAGTGCATTTTCCACTGCACAATGTCTCCAAGCATGCTGTTACAGACCTTGAGAGTAAGACTCTAGGTGAACGGAGGACTTCATAACCTCCCTAATAGATTTTTCCTACTTCCACCAGTTGTTGGCAAGTAATTGGCAAAGATTTGGCAGAGAGTTGAAGCAGGTGGGACACAGATACAGTTAAGCTTTTAGTGCAAAACTTGAAAAAAAATCAACATCTGTTACATTGAAGCCACTGAGTTGCTACAAATATAATTAAGACTATCGGCTCCACAGAACTCTGTATTGCCATCCGACGATTTTGGCACGCAGAAACTCAAGTAATGATAATAACCTTATCATCCAGAGTTCATCACGTTATTTTAATCCTCTGTGTCCTCCTAGGCTACTAGCAACTGTGTGGAAGACGGGTTGGGGGTGAAGCGTGATCACGGAAGGCTTGTCTCATGTGGACGAGCCGACAGAATTGTTGTTCTTACGCAGAATTCTTCGTGGGGGAGACAGAAACAACGCACTATAGCTTTAAGCAGTCCCTGTTTCATACTTTAACACTGATATGTTAATTAGTATAAATATATGAATATTTCAACAACTATTTTGTTAGCTTAGTATTGAATGCACCATAAAAAGGTATAGCTAATGGCTCTAGGCAACCCTACATGTTATTGTAAGCCCAGTTTAATATGTAACTCAATTTTTTACATCTCTCTCTCTCTACATATACATATCTATCTATTGTATCTATATCTATCTATCTACTGTATCTATATCTATATGTGCAAACACACACACACACCCCTTTTTCAGCTGAGGGGTTCTTTTTTCAAACAAGTTGAAGAGCCCTGATCTACAGTGTAGCACAACTAAGGACATGGCTACAATGGAAGAAATACAGTGTCCCCTCCTCCTGTTATAACTCCTGTCCCTTTCCTCTGGTTAGATTGATCATGTTTATGTTGTTGGAAGAGAAAATGGAAACTTCACACACTTAGCTTTGAAAGGAATCACTGGTTTTTTCCGCTGTGATAAGCCAGATTTGTTTGGAAGTGTTGAAGGCGAGTGGCGGACGGTGTTGTTTAAACCCCCGCTGAACCATTTCTTCCTCTGATCACCGGATCAGTGTGGAACTAGAAACACACGGAAACTAACAAAGGAGACAGTTATCCTGTGTGTGTGTTTGTTTGTGGTTAAGACGTGGCTGCCGGTGCATACACCCCCCGCATACCAAACATGTAATGGAGCGCACACACTCCCCCTACTTGTTATTCTATTGACTCTGGGAAGTGGGGTTGCTTAGACTCAGCCGAACCTGCTGATATAAGACACATGCGCTCGCTACTGGGGCATTAGCCCTTTTGAGCCTTGTATTTTATTTAATTAAGCCTCACGTTACAAAAAAACAACTTCCCAAATGCTGCCACTATGTGAGTTCAGTTACTGTGGAGTAGGATGTTATTTTTCATTTGTAGGAACATGGCTTCCTTTCTTTTTTTCCCCTACATTATTTTGTTTGTCTACATGTAAATAATTAAGCAGGAATAACGTAGCAGACAGCATGCATTCATAATTTAGGCATTTCATGTTCGGTGTGCATGTGTAGCTCGCATCAGTCACAACATATGTGCCCCCCCCACCCCCCGCCTTAATTTCTACTTCAAAAGTCACTTTAGTCTTTCATTTCACATTCAGCAGAGACATGCAGGGTCACAGGGACAGAGCAGAGAGTAGGGGTTATGGGGAATGACAGAACAGGGGAGGGGTAAATATCAGAGCGATGCACACTGGGCCTGAGGTTTGTGGTCCTGCTGCTCCGAGGCCCCACGTCTCATCTGCTACTGTCAGCTCATCAAGGCCAAGTCCCAGCCTATCCCCGCTGGAATACCGCATCAAACAGCCCGGGGAGCCTTTTATCCCAAACAGAATGCCGCCTCTTGTCACAGCGGAGGCTCTGCAACGAGCCCCGCACGGACGGCAAAGTTTAACACGGCGGAGTGAAAGTCAATACCCTGCCGAGGTGCCGTAGCTCAGACGATAGGGGGGGTGGCTGGGGTAGAGAACAGTGAAAAGGTCACCAGGAAAATGGGATCTTGAAAGACATAGCTTGTCTGGGACAAGAGCACGCAAAGCAAGATGATGCCAGCAAGCCGGTTAATGTCACGGTTCTCTCTCCTCTGACCCTGCGCCAATTCTGATGTTTCACAATTAAGGCCAAACATCTCATATTTGTCTTTTCCACCAATTACTGTAAAGGTTACGGCTTCAGTTGTGAAACTTGGCTCGTGTGTATGAATCCTTTCACGTGGGTATCGCCTCAACAAAGAAGATACATTAACTTCCATCTAATTTTGCTTTGTTTGGACCTGTAGCCAAAATCAGACATGAAAAGGCTTGACTGCGCACCCCAAAGACACAGAAGAGCTCTTTGTACTCGGGCTTGTTCTGCTCCATGCCATTTTTAATCTCGGGCAGGAGGCAAGAGAGCTGCTCCTCTTATCTTAGATGACATGGAGGCTTTGCTCCCTCTCTCTGGCGCGCTCTCTCATCTTGTGCTTCTGAAACCTAACCCTCTTTCATGCTTTCCCCTAGCGGTGGCTGTGGTAACAAAGTGGCACACTCGATGAGACTGGCTGAATTTTGTTTATGTTATTCCATCTGAATATCTGTTACATGATGAGTGAGGGGTAAAGAAGGGCAGACGGCAAGTCGGTAATGGTGTTACCTTCCTGGGCTGGATTTTTAATCAAGTCCGGTGCCCATAACTGATGTTATTTTTAATTGCCTATTGGAGGCAAACCACTTTTAAGAGCTTATTTAACTTTCCATCTTGGGAGAGCAAGGTTTTTTCAGGGGTGTTGATTTAGTGTAAGGATCCTCTGCTTTCACAGACTTCTGAACTGTTGCCCATTACTCTGTTCAGGGACACATCCGACCCAATCTGAGGCTGTTTCGGTGGTACTCAAATTGCCGTTATCAAGTTGTGCAGATTGTTTGGGCCATCTGAAATATATAGTGTTAGTCATAGCTTAGGGAGCATGATTTTAATACGGGGGGCTGGGCTGTTGAATCCATTAGGAAAGGTTTGTGCTGCTCCTGATTATTAAATCATGTACTTTGGTTGATGGTGGCGAGGAGCGAAGGACAATCCATCAGTAAACAATATAGCCACCTGGACAATGCTATGAATTTAGTTATCAACTTAATCATGGGTCTAAGTCGTACCAACGAAATCATGTTATGGTTTCTGAAATCTTGAGTTCAATGTCTTTTTCTGTTAAGAAAACACGAAAACCCTGACCTAAGATCCTGACGCACTAACCCGAAAGTCGGCCAGCGGATGTGAGCTTTCATTTTCTCAAAGGCAGAGCAGGAAACCCAGGGCTCGATTTACACTTATCGCCATTACTAGCCACTGGGGGACCACAGGCAGACAGGGAGAACGCATGTTAATGTTAAAAAACCTCATAATGAAATTAAAGCATTTAAGTAACCATGACTCTACATTGTCTATTATTTTCCTATGTCAGGAGACCAGACAGACCAATAACTTGTCCCAAACAGAATTCTCTTTTAACTTGCAACATGAAAATGAAATCACAGTAGGCAGACATTAAAGTCACAAATTGTGGCTTAAAGGGAGGGAATCTGCTAATAGGACAACAATGTCAGACTGATCAATGGAGTGTTTACCAAAATGGTAATTTAGAGGATGATTGCCTGGAGAGGAAATGTAACACCAACAGCCATGAAATCTGTTTTCCAAACTGATTGACCTGAACAGTTTGTAAGTGTTGATAAAAGGTACTCTGGAGGTGACAGAACAAGTCACGGCCTTTAGAAACCTACAGCCCTCAACCTTAAGAGTAGGCGTACTTAATCCGCTGCGTGAAAGCACCGTGTCCTCATAACATCCTGCACATTATCACAAAACCAAAGTCCAGCAAGACGCAGAACATAACTGTAGCCAATCTATTTCTACGGCCGATCTGGGCCTTTGTGAGGGGACCCAGAGGGACTTGTTTTCCAGACGTCTACCACCGTTACAGGCCTTAAGAACAGACAGAGGCCCTTCCAAAAGCCCTATAGGTTCAATTTGTTCTGCCAATTATTATCCCCAGCTCTGCCACAGTGATGGAAGGTGCTGTTCAATGGGCTTGAATGCCACCCTCTCAGCGGCCCGCCCCGACAAAGAGTGAGCCCTTGACTTTTTTTTTTTTTTTTTTTTTTTTTTTTCGGGGTTCCAGTCAAGCTTTCACTGACAGATTGGTTGGGGCGCTAACCAGTCAGGTCTTCAAAGAGACAATGACGATGGAGAGGGCAGCGGCAAAGGAAGGGGGGGGAGAGGGGGAGCCAGTGGTGAAGAAGAATGACCTGCCAAATGAGAAAGAAGACATATTGAAAGGGACAGAGTGGGAGGGGAAAAAAAAACAAAAAACATATTGAACCAATGGAGAAGTACAACCTTTTGACCATCTGGCTCGGTAGGTGACACCCTTCATCTGTTTTTTCAGTGCTGGACAACGCACCAAATTACTCTGTCAGGAAGATTAAGTAGAGTCAAAGGGATGTCGAGTGTAGTTGGGGGGGCTATGAAAAGTGGGGAAGCTTAAAAGTTGGCTTGCTGATATCTGAAGCTCCATCGCTTCATTTGGTCTATAGATATACTATGAAGTCTAAGACTATGTCATGGAAAACACAACTAAGCAAGAAGCAGCCGACTAGAACCCTTCTTGTTTCTGTGTAATATATTCTCATTTCTGCTTCAACATGGTTGGATACATCTCCAATGTGATTTCACTTCTCCAGTCCTTCTCCTCATGAGATGAAATATGCAAGAAACCAAACACTAAAAAACCTCTTTTTGCTGCATTAATTCCATGATTGCTTAAATGAAACACTGCTATTTCCCCCACCCGCTCGGTGCTTAACAGGGATCAGATCTCCGTGACCATGACTAATCTGCTGCTGCACTTTTTGTGTGTACTGGCTTACGCCTAATTTTTCTGGATCCTTTTGCCAATTTGGAAAACTAATTGCTTTGACTCCGACTGGGCAAGCGGCGGAATATAATACAGTTTAAAGCTTCATCTTTTATTCCCATAAAAGCCCTCCGCCGATCCAGCCGTGTACACCACCGACTCATTAAAATGCATTAGGAGAGGTTTGCTGCCGTGAGAGAGAAGGTGATATTTATTTTATTTTTTCTTCCACCCTTCATCCTTTTGCGTTTTCTACTCCGCTTGTCAGTGTTCCAAAGACCCTGCACTCGCGGCAATCTCCACACACACACACACACACACACTCTCGAGCCGTCACACACTCCTGAGTCCACCCCCCCCCCCCCCCCCCCCCCCCCCCCCCCCCCCCCCCCTGCTGGTCACTTTTTTCCCCACTTGTAGAAGACCCTAAAATGAAATTATGTTTGGAGGTGCGTGCAGTAGCACATTCCTCCATTGCCACCACATCTCCCTCTTCTCAGTCCTCCAACCCTTTTTGCTTCCCTGATTTCACTCCGCCGCTTTGATTTCCACCCCCCACTTGCTGTAATTTCACCCCTATCCTTCTGTCAATCTACCCCCCTAAGACTCTCTCTCTCCCCTCCTCTTCGCCTTCTTTCTCCACCTCTTTTTTGTCCTTTCTCGTTCCCATGCTTGAGCTTGTAGATGGCTGGATAGCAGTGGAGCCAGGGGGAGGCCGTCCCACTGATTGTAAAGAGAGGGCTAATCGGTGCTTTACAGTGATTGGGTCTCCAGATAGGCAACACCAGGGAGGAGAGTGTGGAGACAGCTGTGAGAGGCAGACAGCAGCGGTGAGGAGAGGCAGCAAAGCGAAGACATATCATAGTCATACTTTTATATAGATGGCGAGAAACTTTACAAAAGTGAGAGAGCATGGACTCAAGGTGACTTTATGGAAACTGATGCACTGCAGGCGGTAGCTATCACAACTTTTTAAGGGAAAGTCAGGAAGCGTGGAGGGAAAAGAAGAACAAGGCGATAAGGGGAGAAGAAACCTTCATTTTCCACAGAAGACGGACTGAGAAAGAGGAATAAAGTTGAAAAAGAGAAAAAAAGAAAATAAGGTAAGGCGTGAAATTTTTGCTAAGAGAAAATAATCTTTCACCGGTCATGTTTTGAGACACAGCAGTGCAAAGGAGAAATGCCAATAGGACTTTCAAAGCTGTGAACAGTGAACAGTGAGGATGATTTAGGGGTGACCGGGGATTTGTCAGCTGTAAGTGAGCGAAGTCTGAGTGCAGATAGAGAGTGCCGAGACGAATAAGACACGAGGTGGGAGCACCATGTCATTACTGCCCTGTGTCTGTGTGTGTGTGTGTGTGCTAATTGACAAACAAGGTTTTCTGGAATAAATGTATTGCATTGTCAAAAGTAGGTCGCGGGAAATATTTGGAGAGCCTCGCCTCAGCCTGGGGTGGGGGGGGGGGGGGGGGGGGGGGGGGGGGGGGGGGGGGGGGGGGGGGGTTTGGTGGCAAAAAAACTTGTGAACACGAGCTCAGACTCAAAAGCGTGGCCCCAATTCCCTGCACGTCTGCACTGTCGCTACTTCAAACAAGTCAGGCTGAAGGAGAGGAATGCCTGTATCTGCTTTTTAACGGACCTCTGTTTTCCATTCAGCCATGGTTCTGGTTTCTCAAGATGAGAGCACTTTTTTTTTCTATGAAAAAACCCTTTAAGCTTTCGCCTGTCTTGTAAGCTCCAACCGACAGATAA
Organism: Etheostoma cragini; assembly: GCF_013103735.1. Classification (NCBI taxonomy): domain Eukaryota; kingdom Metazoa; phylum Chordata; class Actinopteri; order Perciformes; family Percidae; genus Etheostoma; species Etheostoma cragini. Next base: position 20,902,900 of record NC_048428.1, read on the forward strand.
GACACTAGATTGGCGCGTGTGTGCCGTCGCCGGGGAAGCCAGACGTTTCTTGCCATTATCAGTGACAGCAAGAGGCGGTTAAGGATCCTCTGAAAGATGCACAGGAAATGGTCACATAAGGCGAGAGGAGTCTCCAGGTGGAGCCACGTGGTGGATGAAGACTGAGCATCCAATTCTCTTTCTAGACAAAAGTCCTTGAAATTCCAAAATTTAATTTTAATTTCAAAAGGATCTGTCCCCAGGACACCGTACACTGATTGCAAACTTTTTCCAGATGACGCTTATGCACGGTGACATCATTCCCATGCACCACTGGCCGGGATGAATGCCAGTTTGTGTGATTTAATTTCTCCATAAATGACAAGGCTCCTTTTACGGCTTCCACCGAGAGCTGAATGAACTAAATGTGAATCGGGGAAGGGAAGGGGAAGGGGTCTAAGACTGGAGAAATCTAAAAATAAGCGTAAGAGATGGGATGATACAATAACCCAGATGTTGGAAAAGACAGAACAGGAGGAGGGGTATATAAAAACCAAATGTAGGGTATAGAAGTGGTAACAAACTTCGGATGCACACCCAGCACACAAAAGGCAGATAGAGAGTGGAGGGAGGGAGTAATTAAAAACACCTTAGAGTCAAACAAGGCCGCAGGAAACCAGGCGCTCGTCACGGCACAGCGGTGGCGGCGCGCACAGCTGCACATGCCGAGGCCCGGGGAGCATCCCCACAATTAGAGAGCGCGACAGAAGCAGGTTCAAAGCCTGCCCCATGCCAGCGTCTCTGTCCTGAGGGGGACAGGGCTAGAAAAATGAGGACAAATAGAGGGTAGCACTGACACACATATATATTTATATATACACATATATATTGATTTATCTGTGTGTGCGTGCAGAGAACTCATATTTATACCCACACACAAACAACTGTGTGAACTTGAGAGTTTGGCCAGAATACACACCTCCCTGAGCCTGAAGCCGCCTTTGAAGGCTGCCATCTCTCCCTGAGAGCCGGCTGAGGAAACTGGGTCCCTGCTGCAGGGCTGACGTTGTATATACACTTTGCTTCAGAAAACAGAAGAGCTGGTCATTTTATTGCTTATTTATGCACACACAGACACACACCCAAACCAGAGTCCATACAGTGGGAAAGGCCAGAGTATTAAAACTAAGTGCACCAGCAGAATATAAGTATGTGTAAATGAGTAAACACACATTCAGAAATTTAAAAACTACGCTTGGTTGAGGAATGTGGCTCGTCACGCTCAGCACTCGGCCCGGGGAATGAAATGAAATTCTGCATTTAAGAAAACGCTTGAACATTTTTGCAACAGCACCCACTCGGTTTATTGTACTCAGCTTATTGAAAAAGATGTTTTCACATTCCGGCGCTTCTGCATCTAAGAAAAAGTCAAAGTGCACGGATGCCACCTCTCCCATGGGAGGGAAAATATACATGGGCTTCGCGGTGGCCGTGCAAAATCAATTGTGGTTAACAAATTGGCCGTGACGTTTTGGCCTGCCGGGGTGGGTGGAACCCTTTTTCATGGGTCCACCCAGTTTTAAAAAGGACCTTTTCCACAGACTGGGAGGCATCTTTTCAGAGCCGAGGTGAGTGGAGCACAGACATGGCCACTGTGAAATTAACACTTACTAATGCTCCACATAGCACTTAAAAAGGGCGAATCCATGCTAATGTACCTCACACTGAGTTGGCCCTTGGCAACCTCACTATGTCTGGGTGAAGGTTTTGATAACATTAGGACTGGAACTGACGATTCCCCTCCCTAATCAATTCATCATTGGGTTCCAAAAGGTAATTGACATCTTTTTTTTCGCCAACCATCCATCCAAAATCCAAATTTCTAAATTTTTCTATGTTAATGTGGGGCCTTTTCTGCATGGATATTACTCATCTTTTATTAGGTTATGAAAAAAGTTTGAAATTTTGGATAATTGACCAATTATTTAAGCCCTAGGCAACATATTACATCACAGTAGTTGCAGGCTGGGTAGCGCTGCAGATGCCTTGTTTTGCTACCATTGCCTTTTCAATACCTCACTTTAGGGAATTAACTAACAAAAACTTGTTTAAGTTAACTAAATAAACCCAGCTTCTCGAAAACGCATTGTTCAAATTTATCTGAACATAAGAGTTTAAAATTGTCAAAATGATTGCATGATTTGAATCAGGAATCTCTATAAGAGTCAAAGCAACCAATGTTGCATCCAATGTTTAACATTTTAAAACAGTTCTTAATCTAAGAGTGTTTCCTTAAGTTATTACCAGGGCTTCAAATAGACACCAGCCAACTGTTGGTATAGTGATCTTTGGTGGGTAACATTGTAGTTATTTGCCAATTTTGCCGTTGAAAAACGTAACCCTTATCTGGCAACACCACTTTCAGCACTAATCCTACATTTCCCATGAACACTTAGTGGTGAAGTTTCATACAACCGTTGGCTATGATAAGGACAAACGGAACGGTGCAAAACAAACCAGATGAGCTGAAACTAAAGTAGTCAAGTTAGTTAGGGAAAATCCACAAAAAAATATCTTATTGGCTGTTCACTAAGAAGCTACTAGCCATGTTGGCTGGGGATCAAAAACGTTCATTTAAAGCCCTGAATATGATACAGGAACAGAACGTTTTGGGGTGACTTTGGCCATTACCAGCTCATCAATCTGAACAGGTGGAGTAAGTGAGATTCTGCGTGTTGTTTCAGCCCGTACTGTAGCAGTTGTTTCCGGGTTTGATTTCCTCCGTTGGAAGAAAACGCCTCTCTCGCTGCTGTGGGAGCAGTCTGATGTGGTCTGTAGATAATGGAGCAGCAGGTGGACTTGGATTAAGATGATACAACAATATGGCTCATCATTTTGTCACACCAGCTGCTCCCCCTGACAATCATTATCTCTTCCACTGTCACTCAATCCCTTCTTCCATCTCAAGCAAACACCTTTCCTTTTTTCAAAACAAAAACAAACATCAGATGTTCCCTTTTCTTCTTTTGACTTAATTGTCTCTTTTACCATTGTCACACTAACAACTCGAAAATGTGTGAATCTCTTATGAATACACAGAGATTTTCAACTGAGAACAAAGTTGGGAAAATACCTCAAGTCTTGGCCTTAAGCTCAGTCAAATGATTGCTCCTCCACCTTCCACCCCGCTCCTCATCCCTCCATCTCCCCCTGTCCCGTCCATTCACAGCTTGTGTGGCAAACGCCAGCTGCTTTTCTCTTTAAACAAGTGAGGTGCCATGAAAAAGATGTGTGAAATGCTTTGCCAACACAATCGCGTAGCATGTCACCTCATTAGGGACGACAAAATGGAGCAAAATACTCGGGTGCAAGCCGTGACCTTTGGAGGGGGCGGAGCTGAGCGGGGAGGTCGGGAGAACAGGGAGCTAATTTCACCTCATAATGGCAACCAGGCAGCTTGAATGGACAGAAAAGAGGGGAGCAGCGAGGTCAAGTGTCACCCATCCTGCCAAGCAGCAGAGGCATCCCAGACACACACACACACACACACACACACACACACACACACACAAGGCCCAGCCTCCCAACTCACAATGCAGCCACACCCCCCACCCTTCACTGCCTTTTGTTCCTCTCCAACAATGATTAACTGAGTTTGGCGATTCAGAGAGAGTCTCAGCAGCACAATGCACTCTCGCTCTCTCTCTTACAAAAAATAATGGAGTCAGCCCATGAGTCTGTCTTTCTTCCGCTGTCTTTTTTATTTCCAGCCCCAAACTTTCCTCCTCCCCCTGCTTTCAGCCTCTCTGCTTTTCTTTAAGCCCCCCCCCACACACACATACACACACACACACACTTTTTGGCATTTTCCCTGCCTTTTCAGCTCAAGCTCGTTAATGGAGGAGCGGGCAGATGCAGCCGTCTTCCTAATACATAAAAACAAGCTGCAGATGGAAAGAGGCAGCGTAGGTGCCATGCGCTACATGTGGAATGGTATTGATTAGCTCAGATCGATGAGTAACCTCAAAAAGCATCTCCTGGAAGAAATTCTCGGACTTGACCTCGCTGAACTTAAAGATTCCTATGATGTTCGTATTAAAAACGAGCAGTGCAGTGGGAGATAGTATTTAGAGGCATGAAATCAACATCTTGGAAATCCCATTGAGGCCTTCAAAGACCTGAAATCTACAAAAAAAAAAAAAAAAAAAAAGTGTAATGAGCGGTGTGCAGAGCTGAAGGGAACTTGTAGAACACGGTGTGAGTGAGGGTGTTAACAGAAACACTCCAATCTCAGAACATTGCACCCCCGGGCCTTTTACAGGAGGTGTGAAGGAGCTTTCCTCATGACAGGAAGGAAGGAAGGAAGGAAAAAATGAAGGAAGGAAGGAAGGAAAAGACTCGTTACAGTTTTTCTTTTTGGGAAATGCCTGATTGTTGCGAGCTGGAGGGGAAAGAGTCTGAAGCTGCTGGTTTCAAATGTGCAATCATTTCTGTTTTCTCAAGTGGGCTTCAAAAAGTAACAATATGTTAACGGTTGTGTTTCCATGACAAAGTTTTACGGAAATTTCTGAAATTTCAGTAACTGGAAATATGAATTGATGCATGATTTTGTCATGTATACACCTAGGAAACAATCAACATTTTTGGAATTATACTATAAGGAAGGGGGGGAACCTTTGATATCACCAAAAAGTTTAAAAATACACCTATTAACACTTTTAAAGCTAACTAATGGTGGCGACAAGATACCCGGGTTGTTGTGGCTGCATGTAACTCTCAGTAAAAACCCAAATTAGTCCAACCTAAGCTAACCGGCTCACTGGGGACTTTACTGTGACATAAAACCAATTACATCCCTAGTCTTCTTCTTTATTGTGCAGTGCCCATTGAAACTGTGCCTGATCGGGTCAAGCCTATTTCTTGGCCTCTGGTATGGATGCTTGCAGCTTTCTCAAACAAAACAACTTCACACTCGACAATGCGCTTCCTTGAGTTGTGAGAAATGCACCTGCCCCGACCCAGTTTTGTCCCTTAGCAACGCTATAGTATGTGCATCATTTGGTAACAGCTAACTATTTGGGACCAGGCTATTTCCAGTAACAAAAGTGTATCATTACATCGGTGATGCTTGAAACGTTTGCTACAATGTCATATCTCCAGTCCCTCTTTCTTCATCTGTTCTTGAATAAATAATAGAGGACAGAGAGTAAGAAGTACCCAGAATGCCATTTGGCGGTGTAACAGTTAGGGGGTCTAACTCTTAATACACCAACATTACGTAGATCTCAAGAGCTCGCACACAAAACTGTCCTAAGCAATCCACCCGCCAGGTGTGAAGTCGATGAGACGTACAGACAGACGGACTCGTTCGATTTTAGCTAGATAATTGGTGGTGGGGGGGCTGTAAGTAGCAGCATGACATGAATGTTTTGTGGCATACCTATTGATCCCGTTGTTGTCAATCGAACATAACCTCCTCCATGTGGCCTCAGTAGCAGCAAAGGAAGCGCCCACTCATTCAGCAGTGATAAGAATCATTACAACTGGACAAAAACTTCGTAGTAGAGGGTTAACATGAAGGCAGGAGAAAAGTGTTGTGTGCAGGTGTCCCACAGTGCAACACAGACTGGGGCACAATATGCCTTTAAGGATGACGGTGTCCAAAAATACATCCATCTAAAACTAATCTGTCTTCTTTTCTCTTCCAGGACGCCCACAGTAGCACCTGAAAACAACTGCACTCGTGAAGAAAGAAGAAAACGATGGCAGACCATCGTCCAGCAGTGTCCAGCGCCCTGCTCCCTGTGGCCCTCTGCATTTTGGCCCTTTTGCCCCATGGCCTTCTGGGAAAACCTGCAGAGGAGGAGTCTGCAGGCAGCTCAGCACTGCTGCAGAGGGTCAAGAGAGGCTGGGTGTGGAACCAGTTCTTTGTCCTGGAGGAGTACACTGGACTGGAACCACTTTACATTGGAAAGGTTAGTGTTGCGTACATGCGGTACTGTATGAACATGTACACACTGAAAATGTGTGACACATTCTCACTCTCGTCAAAAAGCACTGCCTGTTCACATGCCTTTGGTGTTTACCAACTCAAAATGACTTTTTGGCCCTTTGGCGTCATATTTAGGCTGCATGCAATCTCCAAGTGTTCCAATAGAAGTACCAACATGCCCAAACCGCATATCTCATGAACGTCCTCGTGCACAAATGCAGGGTCAGAAGTGTTTTAAAAGTTTTGCGGTTTAGGGTCTCCATAACGAGCTGCAATCATAGCAAAAAGACATTCCTTTTCTAAACTCAAACGTAGCAATGTATCGCCTTAGACTTGCTTGGTCTGATCTCTTGTTGTCACTTTTTTAATGCTTTAGGTCAAAATGTACGTTTCAGTGACAAAAACGGGACACAAACCTCGGTCTCCAACTAACCTCCTCAAGTGGATTTTCGGTCTTTCACAACACTCGCTACAATCGTCGCACTTCATATGTGATCATCGTACAGCTGCTGCTCTGCTCGGTGCGTTCCATACGGACGCTAAAAAGGTGATGTTTGTGTTGTGTCTGACACTGAGAGCCATTGACCAAGCGTCGGTATTGGGGAAGTTGGGAGCGAGAAGATGTTGTTGGCGTAGAGGTTTCTGCGCTGGTAGGGGGGCAGCTTTTAATGCATCACCTTTCCACTTGGTGTACATAAGGGTGCCTCAGTGTAGGCGTTTCAAAAAGATTTCAACCAGTAACTTTCAAAGCAAGGCAAACTAACAGATCTATAGAGGAGCTAAGCAGCCTGGAGGTCATCTGTTGCTCAGCTAGAAGAACACGGGGGGGCGGAGGCAAACTTCAACCACTGCAAAAAAAGAAAAAAAAGAAATAAGATTTCCAATTTAATCCCTGGATGCACTGCGCCCATACTAAGACAGCCTCTCCTCTGTCCACTTTGAACCAGGGCCAGACAGCACTGATTGAGTTAATTGACTCGAACCGAGGCATCACTCAGTCCCCCCCCCCCCCGTCTGGACGGCACGTCTGCAACACAACTGACAAGCTCTGAAAAGAACAGATGCTGGATACTCACAAAGGAGCACTTTGATCGCTCAGTCGCTAAAGCGAATTGAACATTTGATCAATAGTTGTAAGGCCAGTCATCAGCAGCAAGGAGACACAACAATCTTGCAAACTACAATGAACATATCCATTACGTCGCTGAAAGAAAATGCGACTTTTGGTGAAGCGTCATAATAAGCCTGCAAAATAGAGAGAAAACATTCTTTCATCCTGTTGTTGTGCTCAGCAGTATAATGACATAAGAGGTTTAATCTTATTACTTTTTCATTATCGCCATAAGTGGAAAACTGTCATTTTTGAAGAATGATTATTTTAGAAAATTATTCATTTTAAGTATTCCAGTACTGTTGTTGTCACTAAGTTGAGAAACTCATTTGCTCTGGTTTCCTGGCTACACAGTAGATGAACATTAAAGTGAAGAAAATGCAAGGGAAATATTGTCAGTGGCACATTCCAGCATTGATGAAAACAATGAGGTGTTGCCACTAATATATTTAATTTCCTGAAAAATTGGATTATTGCACTATTATGAATCCCACGTGGTTTCTTGGCAGCAGTTTTTGCGGGTCCTATCCCCTGACCAATGGTCCTGACGTTAACCACTCGAGGACAAGGTCTATATACCTCCGCCAAGTTTGTTAAGTTTTTCAGTTCAGACAGCAAATTTAAAAAACTCAAAGTGATGGTTCTGAGTAATTTCACCCTAGGGTCCTTTGCACCATCACTAAGCATAAGCTTGTTTCCCCTTGGTCTAACATTGGGCGCCATAGAACTTGCCTTATGGTTTCTACTCTCTGCTGCTATCTTTTGCTGTAACAGCCTACCTGTGAAGTAGGAGCAAGTAGCGAGAGAACAGAAGAAGAGATCAACGAGTCAGAGCAGAGTTTGATGTTAACATTAGCCAGCTAGCTCGCAGCGCTAGCAGCAGAGAGGGGTTCGGGACCACTCTGGGCATTATTAGTGGGGTAATTTATGAGATACACACTTGGTTCCAATAACGCCTGCACTAAGCCATTTGGCTGATAACGCTAACTCGCCCAGTGTTAGACCAAGGGGGAAAACAGCTTATGGGGGTTTGGCTCGAGGTGATGGTTCAAAGGACCCTAGGGTGAAATTAGACCAAACCATCACTTTAAGTAAATAAATTCCTCCAGAGTGTTCTGTCAGAACTTGGATGGGCAAACTTCCTGTTGTCCAAATGTGGAGATACTCTCCAATCCCAAATTGATTGAATTTTCCCAACTCATGCTTCGAAATTGTCCCTTTGGAAATTATGCAAATTTAGTTAGTGTCCGGATTCCGGATCCCAAAAAGAAATGTTCTCCCCCACCGATCAGATAGAAGGGTAACAAGTCCTGAGAGGGTACCACAGGCGCTGTAGCATAAAGAACTGGACATGCTAACAGGCGCTGTAGCATTCACTTCCATCTTCTTTTCCATTTACAGTTTCATCACAGATTCTTTCAAAGCCTCCCAAGCCTCATTTTTTTCAAACAGAATGAAATAAGTGATTCTAACAAGCCGGTCTGCTTCCCAGTGAGCTGCTCATGGCAGAAAGGCATTGTAGCATGTGACAAAGCAGGAGAAGAATGTGCCGTTGGTGTTTTTTTTTCCCTCAGCTCTGCCTACCTTGCAACTCCTCTGTTGAGCAGCTTAGTATTCAGAGGCGTGGGGATGTCGGATGTTTTGGGCCTCGGGTCGGGGCCGAGAAGGAGCAGGTAATTGATAGCCTGAGTGTCAAATTCTTTTCATAGGTTTGAGTGGAGAGGAAAGATTAGTGCAGAAAAAGGCGGATGAGGCGGATAGGGAAGGCACCGCCCGGAGATATATCACCACGAGACACATAGCTGAAGCCAACAATGGGGTGTTGATTAAAAAATACATTCTGGGCCGAGCTCGGCTGAGCGGCACTTTTTCAAGAGACGGCGCAGGTGGGCACATTGTCCAAAGAGATAGGAAAAGACGTATTGTCTGGCTGCTCAGAGAGCGATGGGTACTGTAAAAGACTGCTGCTGAATTGTCAACCGGCATGACAACAACGGGTACTTTAGCAGGAAACTTTTAGCAGTTTGATGACCTCAGCTTGGTCATTTCACTTAGTGGCCTCCAGACGATGAAAAAGGGCCAAAGCAAGGGTCTTCAGAAAGTGCTTTTAGAGTTAGCCGGGGGAGGTATCAGGGCTGTGCGCACCCCTGTTGATTATATACCAGACAGACGTCAAGAGGGGCATTTAATTTTACGCTTCCAGTGTGATGTTAGTAGCACTCATCATGCGCAGAGACCCTTTAAGTACAGAGCAAGGAGTGATTGCACATCAACAGGCTGCCGTTTGCTCTTACAGGCCACAAAAGGCTTCTGATTGCACTGCAGGGCCCATGGCAACAAACAAGGCTGTACGCTGTGATTAGATATCTACTTACAGCTACGGTGTTAGGGCCTGCACAAAACCACATGCCAGCCCTGGAAGTCTCGAGTTATTCATTTACTCCCTGGTTCAATAAGGAATCATGTTTCAATAATGAGTCCTACGTTGACAATATTGTCACGCGTTTCTACTTTTGTGGAATTTAGCAGATAGACTGAATAGAAAAAAAATAATAGACATATTAAAAATGAATTTAACTTTGAAATAGCAATTCTGGATTGTAGCATGTTGACTGAATAGAGATAATTAGGGCTCAGACACATTGTGTTTGTTCTGTACAGTTATAATTGTAGCAGTAGCATATGGAGGCTAGTGGGTAATCTCAGCTTTGATATGAGGTTATTTATACCCACATCAGATGGTCAGGAAGTTGAAATTGTAGCCTGTTTTAAACCCGCAGTATTTGGCTACATAAAGGTATAAGCCAGTTATTTCCATAATGATTAACCCGTCATGGGTGCCCAGACGGCTTGGGTAGAGGAGAGGGCACCCATGTGTGGAGGTTTACTCCTCCTTCAGCTCCGACCTGCGGCCCTTTGCTGCATGTCATTCCCCTTCTCTCTCTCCCCTTTCATGTCTTCATATGTCATGTCGAAATGGAGGCTGAAAAATGCCCCTCCCGAAAAGAAAATAAAAAGATTAACCCGTCATGTAGTGTTTCAGATTCTTAAAATTTTGTATTTGTCCTAACCAACTGTCCAAAGATATTCATTTGACAATTATATAAATCAGAGAAAAGCAGCAGCCTCACACCAAAGACACTGAAAACATATTGCTTTGCATTTCTTTTGTCAAACACAATTGTAGATTCAGTTTTCGTTGACCAACCACAGAAGACAGCAGTCATGCGTCCATTTTTGCGCCCATGGGCGTGATGGTCTTAAAGCGTGGTGTGTTCAGGGGAATGAAGTGATCGCGCCAATGATAGGAATGGGAGATGGCACCGATTGATTTATTGCATGTTACGCCCAAAACACACCTCTGAATTAATGAAGACAAAGTTTTTGAACCAAGCGCCTGGCGCACAGACCCTTTTTCCCTCCGTCCAACTAGCTAAAGTTGTTTTGGACACGCCCTGAACGCATGTGCGCCATGCACTTCACAGCATGCACTTGGATAGTTAAAAGAGGGCCTTTGGTGTTATGCTCTACGGGCTTGTATTACACAACACATGTTCATCTGGACCTGATCTGATGTGATAGAAGTTGAACGTTCCACTGGTTGTCTCGTTTGTATGTTTCTGCTGCTGCATTGTCCTAAACTTAGGGGATGTGACCAATGTCCTCAAAAACCAAGCTGTCCAAATACTTTTGGACTGCACCATGCGTTTTATATTCCTGTTGGTTCAGCGTCTGATCACTGTAACACCTACCGGACGCTTTGTTCACACCTTTGGGATGTTTGAGGCCCTTTGAATCCTTTTTTGTGAAGACACCAGCAGTTTGGGAAAGGATCTGAATACTCAGAGTTCCTATTATACTTCCAAAATAAGCCTGCACGACATGAGGAAAATATCTGAGACTATTTTGACTGATATTGCAATTATGATTCACGATATTTGAGGGGATGATGATTTTGGTATCATTATACTCATTTTCATTAACCCTTCATTAACCCTTCCATCAACACTTTTGTTGAGGCTTTTAATCAACTTTCTTCATACGTTTTTGTTCCTTTTTCAACACTTTTGACGTTTTTCTCCAATGTTTGTCACTTTTTATGTTTAACAGTACGTTAAAGACAACAACTTACTAACTTATTAACTTTAGTTTTACAGTTATTTTTGCAATTTATTCAAATTATACCTAATTTTTAGGAAATTATACCTAATATTTGGAATGTTAGGAATTATTTAGACTAAATTAAAGGAATGGATGTTGATGGATAATCACAGACTGGAAAAGCTCAACTTTTACTCATTACTATTTCAAAACCACTTTTTTCTTCAAATGCTATAAAATTGTATACGACACCCCAAAATTAATGAAAGTAGAGATTTGTGCTTGCCAAAGAGTGTTGCGTGGAATCAATCATGTTATTTGGGGTAATTACAATTTGGTAGTTAAAAAGAACATTGATATAGGAAAACTGGTCAATTTGACCAGAGGATAACATGAGGGTTAAGAAATTATAAAATTTGAAAAAAAACATGTACATTGCGGGACTTTTGCAAGGATCTTTCCCAAAAAAGGTTTTTTCTTTAGTCTGTAGGATAGGATTTGTAGGCTGGCACGTCTCTGCAGCACCACAGTACCTAACCCAGAACGCTTTGACACATATTTGCCATTGCCCGCCCCCTGTCCTTTGGATATTCCAATAATCCATATTGTGATTTCGAATGTATATGCAACCCTTTTCCAAAAGCCTTGAGATGTCTCTAAAATAACAAAAAAGTGGTAACTTTTGAGGGAATATGCATTGTGGGATAAACCATTTGTCTGTGTCACCATCTCTGCAGCTCCACTCAGACATGGATAAAGGAGACGGCTCTATTAAGTACATCCTGACGGGTGAGGGCGCCGGCACCACCTTCACCATCGACGACAGCACGGGGGACATCCATGCCATTCAGAGGCTGGACCGGGAGGTGAAGGCCCAGTACGCTCTCCGTGCCCAGGCCCGCAACCGCCTGACGGACAGGCCTCTGGAGCCCGAGTCCGAGTTCATTGTCAAGATCCAGGACATCAACGACAACGAGCCAAGGTTTCTGGATGGGCCCTACCAGGCGTCTGTACCCGAAATGTCCAACATAGGTAATAGGGGTGGGGTGGCGGGGGATTAGGAGGGGTGGATGGAGTAGAAAGTATGTATGGTGTTTTTTTTGTGACAATTTTTAAAATCAAATCTTTTACCTAGAATCGATTTTTTTTTTCTTTGGATAATACTTCTTTGGGCTTGTATTGCCTTTATCTGATAGGACAGATTTAGGCAGGAAAGTTGAAGCGAGAGGGGGATGGCACGCAGCAAATGGCCACAGGTTTGATTCTGACTCGTGGCCGCTGTGAGCAAGGACTGAGCCTTTCTGCAGTCTACCAGGTGTGGTACGAGGGCGCCCCAGAATTGAATTTTTCTATTATTTTTGATTCACCTAAATATTTTCTGTTTATACGTTACAGCCTACACCGACTACATCATAGGTTTCCAAAAGCAGTAAATTCATGTTACGAAATGCTTTACAAATTGATTTAATGGGGCACCCAGATAGCTCAATTGGTAGAGCGGGTGCCCATATATAGAGGTATACTCCTGGACGCAGCCGGCCGGGGTTCGAATCCGGCCTGCGGCCCTTTGCTGCATGTCACTCCCCCTCTCTCTCCCCTTTCACAACCTCAGCTGTCCTGTCCATTAAAGGCCTAAAATGCCCCAAAAATATAATCAAAAAATGAATTAAATGTTAAACTGACTCACTGACGTGATGTGCATTCATTTTAGAAAACAATTTTTAGAAATGTTTAATTATGTATTGTCTCTAGAAGTGTGTCAATCAACTTTAGTGTTTTAAGAAGAAATAGAAAAGCACAACACTCAGTACTTCTAGAATTGCAATAAATGAAAATTGCAATCACCGTATCTGCACCCATAAATTGTGAAAGAATCGAATCGGTACAAAAGCATATCATCCCGGCCCTAATAGTTAAGCGGGGGGATGAAAGGCAGACACATGGATGGAGACTGAAACCAAACGGTTGCATGTTTGTCTGCAGTGTTTGCCGTTAAGGGAGCGGCTGCAGCTGTGGTGAACAACAGCAAAAGTACATAACAGCCCTGCAATGTTAGCATTTCTTCCTACAGGCCCAACTCCATCTGCTTCATTCACTATTCAGAAAACCAAGTTTTGTGGTTACTTTGAAGGAAATAAGCATAGTTAATTCCTGGAGCTGCTCCAGTCACAGATGGAAAAAACTCCACCCAGAATTATTTCTTTCGATTCATATGTTGATGTTGGCATTTGCGTCCATGTTCACCCAGGAACATCTGTGATCCAGCTGACCGCTACAGACGCAGACGACCCCACTTATGGCAACAGCGCTCGTGTGGTCTACAGCATCCTGGAGGGCCAGCCTTACTTCTCAGTGGACGCCAAGACTGGTACGACTTCACACACACACACACACACACACACTGCCTCTAATAAAACACTAACCGTGCCAACTGGCGTTTTGATCCATTACATGTAGTGTCTGAAGGATTTCAAACTTCACCAGCCACTGTAAGTATTTTATGAGCTCTACATGAATTTGTAATAAGTATGAATGATGTTAGATGTTCTGATTAAACTACCACCGACATAATCAGGATTTACTAACACTCACACTCTGCTGACAACTACTGCTAATTCCCCACCTTGTTTCTAACACTGTATCACGCCATAAGCTCCACAGCCGGATGTTAGCAGCCCACACTTTAAGCCTCTGTGTATACCACCCAGCTCTGAATGTAGGAAGCTCAGCATGGCTCCTGTTGTTGCTATGAGACTGCCGAAAACTTGTCTGAAACACGTCGCTTTTGCTGCAACTTGCGATAACTCAAATGCCTGGCACCCGATATAAAAAGATGTGCTAAACTCAAAAGTGTGAATTCTCTTGTTGGGAAAAAGGAGAGAATGAGACGGGCTCTCGTAGACAACTGATTGAGTGGTTCAAGGAACTGCTCGCTTTTGGTTTTGAGGTCATTTTTACATAACTTATCCATTTACATTTTGAGGTATTTGCATATAACCTGATCCCCATGTGTTTCATATAAAAATGTTTACAACAAACTCAGCTTTCTGTATAGTGTCACGTATATAGTTATACGTTCCACAGCAACGTATAAAAGAGATAATTTGGCCCTAAAGTGGAAACCTTTCTCAAATCTGTTGTGAAAATGTGTAAGAGTTCTCGGGGGCGGAGGGGAAGGAGAGGGGAGGGTGTCGAGCTTCCTGACAGCCCAGGGAATGAAGCGGTTTCCCAGTCTGATGGCAGAAAGGCTTAAGAGTCTGTTTTGTTTTTGTTTTGTTTTTTTTTTTTGGGGGGGGGGGGGGGTCACCCACAATGCTGGTTGCTTTGCAGGTGCTGCAGGTTTGATAGATGTCCAGGAGAGATGGGAGTGGGACATCAACCATAAGTATGGAGCTAGAGACAGTAAGTGATTAGCTTAGCTTAGCTCAAATACTGGAAGCAGGAGTAAACAGCTTGGCTCTGTCCAAAGTTTAAAAAACTCAGCACTGTCTACCAACAGTGCTGAAGCTTGATATTTTATACAATGTATCTTGTTTGTTCCACCTGTTTTTTTTTACTCTGATAAATGCCAAGCTAACGGTTTCCCTCTGCTTCAGGGCTGTGTGCTAAGCTATGCTAATCACTTCCTCTCTCTGGCTCTGTACTCGACGCACACACATGCATTAGTGGTGTTAATCTTCTCATCTAACTCTCAGCAGGAAAGTGAAGTGAAAGTGAAATATATTTCCTGAACTGAATTCTCTCAAAAAGGAGGTAATTGAATAACTGAAACTTCTATTTAGAAGAAACAAAACATAAAATAATCAGCGGGTCACATGTGGGTGTAATGTTCCGGTGTAATAAATCCCAAGCAAGACGGCAGCAATGAAAATAAAGTATGCAAAACTTGTAAATAAGGAGCCATAAGTTGTAACATCTAACTGCAGCACACGACAGCATTCATAACTCAAACTAGCACTTCCATAAATCCATTCGATTCCTAAAAGCAGAGCTGTACTGGCCATTCTTTACCACAGCTGCCTTATATCCTTGTTTGTCAGCACAGAAATCTGTTGCCAAGCTCTCAGGCTCGGCCGCCCATCAGCAGCCGGCCGGTCTGTCTGCTGCTGCTGGAGGTCCATCCATCAGTGGAACACAAGTGGCTCTACAGCTATCAATCAGCCTCCCTGACTGGGCTTTAAGCCCCGCACTGAGGCTTTTATTGGTGCAAACAATGTAAAACCTTTAACACACATAGCTCAAACCCACACAGGCACTCCCTGTTCTTACTCCTCAGAACAACCCTTGGTTGGATTCTGTTGAGAAAAACTGTCTATTATTACCAAAACACATCCATGTACACTCTTGAGAATAAGTGTACGGATGGGCTCAGGACAACAGGGCAAAGCAAAATTACACATCCTTAAGCAGCAGGTTAATGCAGGGTACATGCACTGCAATAACCCGATTAGTGTTCACTTTTCACTTACACTGCCTCAATTTCACACATCATCAACTGTTCAAACCACGAATACCAATCTTATTTAGTCGTTTAAGAGTTGTAGCCTTCAGTTTATTGTCATTCTTAGTTTAAGTCAAAGTTTGAATTTACTTATTCTGGATGCAGGCACGTGTACCGTTATCATGCACACATGCAAAGGTTAAAACATGTCAACTCGATTACTGATATACATAGAATTGAGGTTTTACCTGCAGAAATGTTGCTTTTTTAACCCCGTAATATTACATCTAGTCCCGAAAAATGATTTTAAAAAAAAGTGTCCTCTAGCAAGATAATTGCCCTAATAACTTGATATAACTTGATGTGCAGCCCTGTCTTCTGAGAAAATGCATTCCCATTCAAGAAAACGCTGTTCTCAATTACATTTTGGGGAAAATGTAATATGTCCCAGGTTACTTTTTTCTTAGTCTGTATCGACAACTTTTAATTTCCGGGATTGTTCAGATCCCGCTGGAAATTCCCCCGGATGGCCCTCGTTTTGACTGGATGTCTGTTACCTTCCTCTTTCGGTTGTAATGTTAAACTCCGGTGGGTTTCTGAGGACTACGGTTCCCTGGTCCTCAGATCTCTGCAGGTTAAATCCAGACAGCTAGCTGTCCAATCAGAGTTTTCTGTTACACAACTAAAAACAACTTTTCAACGTACATGTTCCACCAAAATAAGCAAGGTTTTATCCCATCCCGGAATGCTGTGTGGACTAACCAGACCATGTACCTAAAGACCGAGACATCACAGAGACCGCTGTTTGTGTGTTTGTTGTATGGGAATGTCAGGGGTGGTATGTTGGGCAAAAAAAAATTACATTTCTCTGGAAAAAAGTGTCTTAAGTTGCGATAAAACACATGACATTCAGGAAGTCTTAGAGATGCAAAACAGGACAGTAGTTAATGAGCTGAAGTCCCATTTAAACTTGTTCAAGAGTTAAACAAGGACTGTATATTTCACCCCTTAAGTCTCCATTTATCACTTCTTGTAGGACAAAGAATCCCCTTCCATTAACTGTTTCTCTATTGCAGCTTGTTAAATAGTGTTTTAACCTTATTGTCTGGTTCACTTGTATGTGATTAAAATCATTACTAATGGAAAAGAAGGACATGTTTTAATTATAAAGCACTCATGCAGCCTCTTGTCCACTCCATTGAGAGCACTGCCATTCCAGGACAGCATTGTGTGGACACATGACCCTAATCTGTGTAACCAGCTCTCTGTAGCTGAACTTTAATTTACCTCTCTCTCTCTCCCTCTCTCTCTCTCCCTCTCTCCCTCAGGCATGGTCCGTGTGTCCCTGGCAGACATGGACCGGGAGACCAGAGAAAACTACACTGTGGTCATCCAGGCAAAGGACATGGGCGGACAGCTGGGGGGGCTCGCTGGTACCACCACTGTCCACATCACGCTCAGCGACGTCAACGACAACCCGCCAATGTTTGACCAGAGTAAGAGACGGAGACAACGGTTCCTCCTTGTTTCACTACCTTCTTTTTGTTCTCTCTCTCTCTCTCTCTCTCTCTCTCTCTCTCTCTCTCGTGGTTTTCCATTGCACGACTGAAACAATTTTTGAACGTACACATGTTCCACCAAAACAAGTTCTTTCTGAGGCTTTTTTGCAGAGGGGCCGTTGTTGCGCCCAATGCAATTGTGATTGGTTTAAAGTAATGCCGATAAACCAGAGCACAGATTTGTTTCAGGGCTGGTTCGTGACTTGTTGTTTGACTTGTTTCGCTACACGGGACTGCAGCATGTGTAGATAGAGAGATGGATATTTATTGCTCCAAATAAAATGGGAAATTAGTGTTACAGCAGCAAAATCAGTCACACAGCACATAAAATAAATGAAATACTAGGATACAATATACATACATACAAATAATAAGAGGATAAAACACAAGAATATTTGAATATATACAAGTTGGGAATACAAAAATGTGCAACTGCTAAAACAGTATGATACCTATGTAGATAAACCTATTGTGCAGGTTGCACTTGGCACAGTTTTGTGGTGTAGGCCACGTGTGAATGCTGACATCCAAAAGTGAGAGTTTGCCGTTTTGCTGGGATGAGAATCAGCCCCTCTGACCACACATCTCTGCATCTGTTCGCATCATTTCTCTTCAGCATCCTAGCCCTTAGCCCCTCTGCCCTTCTCTCTCTGTCCACTGGCCACCAGTCCCTGGCCCTGTCTCCCATCCTCCCCCCCCCCTCCCAGCCACCAGTCGCCCCATGCTGTCTCTTTGATTATCCCCATTCCTGCTCCTGTCAGTGTATCCCTGAGGTCAGGGGTTGTCTTAGCTGTCTCTGGTCATCTCCCGAGTCGGATGGGTGGCTTCACTCCAAGACAAAGAAAACACCCGCCCACTTTCACTTCCATGACTGGTTCCCCCACCAATTAGCGCCATCACTTCGTTGGAACTTTGATCGGTTGTGAAGAGCTTCAGGGATCCCCCTCTGTCATGCACAATGTGCAGACATTTCACCGTGGACTACAGGGAGCGCCACAAATTGGGCCGCCGTCACCTCTTCTTTGAGGTTAAAAAGTAGATGAAATTTAAGCCGACCCACGACACAGTATATAACCCAATTGTGAGGCGTTTATGGAGCCATGTATTCTAAGCCCTCTTTGATTTTTGAGAGTAGAGAGCAGCCGTAGAAGAGATGGAAGATGTTGGGCACCCTCTGGTGGATATGTAAAAATAAAAATAAAGTACGAAAGGATGATCACCCTGTTCCTTTTTTTCCTCAGGGCTGTATCAGATGAGCATCCCAGAGTCGGCTCCGGTGGGTTCAGTGGTGGGTCGTATCTGGGCGAAGGACAGGGACATCGGGGTCAACGCTGAGATGAAGTACAGCATCATCGATGGAGACGGGAGGGACACCTTTGAAATCAGCACTGACCCCACCAACCTTTTTGGCATCATCACAGTGAAAAGGGTACACAAAATATAGAATTAAAAAATATAGAGCTGTGGTAAAAGTCATAGGAAGTTGATATAACTGTCTCCATTATTCCTTTTATCAGAAAAATCAGAAAACAAGTCTTATTACTAAAATGCTTTCACAGATTCTATATTATTTGTTCATGCAAATATGTATGACTATTACAACTCATGATTTATGATCAATTTCATTAAAGGAGGAATAAGGCCCTGGGTTTGGGAAGCTAAAAGGCTACGTGGTCATGCAGGGATAAAGTTACAGAACTCCCTTAAAAAAGCTGCCAATGTATATTTTCCTGGAGAGGGACTAACATTGCATAACATAAAGTGTTGTCCACAACCAATTCTCAATTTCTAAGTGTCTTTTGGCAAATTTGGCAACAAAATCAATACTTTCAACCCCAGTCTTGATGTCTTCCCCTTTCTGCTGTTCCCGAGCGTCCATCAGGAGTTTGCCCTGGCATGTGGTGGTGATCTGGTGATCTTTTACTGGACACACAGAACACAGACGCAATGTTTCTTTAACCCTCTGAGGTCGAAGGGCATTTCCACACCTCTTCTTAAATTCAATTTTTAATGTTATTTGCATATAATTGATCCCCATATGTTTCAAAATCGACAACAAAAAAATCTAAACGTTCAGAAAAAACTCAGCTTTCAGAATAGCGACGCCCACATTTTTAGAGCAATGTGCAAAGAGATCATCTGGCATTAAGGCTGAAAAGTTGAAGTTGGCTATTTTTGTATTTTCCTCAAATCTCTGTTGACGAATTGTTTCAGAGTTTACCAAAGTCTTTGGGTTCACAAAGTAGTTAATACACACTTAACTAAATGATGAACCTCTCTCGACACACCTGTGCAGTAATCATGCTGTCTAATCAGCATCTTGATAAGCCGTACCTGTGAGTAGGATGGATTATCTCGGCAAAGTAGAAGTTCCCACTAACAGATTTAGACAGATTTGTAAAAAACATTTCAGAGAAATAAGCCTTTTGTTTTCACAGAAAAAGTCTTAGATCTTTGAGTTCAGCTCATGAAAAACAGGGGCAGAAACAAAAGGGTTGCGTTTAAAAAAAATGTCATTATATGATGAAAATAGCAAATAAAATGTCTGAAAAGAATCTCTGTATTATTGCTTTTTTTAAAGACGCGCTTGTGCAGATGGTTAACATCAAACTGGCATAAATTCAAGTGTTTCTTGAAGAAAACTTAAACTTAGAAGTCTGTCCATTTGGGTTTGAAACTGCTGCCAAACTGCAGGAAAACTTAGTAACCGTGAAAGGTTTCCTCTGTATAATGTTGGTCTGTATCTCCCCCCCAGCCACTGAACTTTGAGAGCAAGCCCAGTTATACTCTGAAGGTGGAGGGAGCCAACACCAAACTGGACCCGGCCTTCCGCCACCGCGGGCCCTTCAAGGACGTCACCATCGTGCACGTGAGCGTGGAGGACGTGGACGAGCCCCCATTGTTTGACTTGACGGCGTACTTCATCGAGCTGTCAGAGGACGCCGAGATCGGGACGGTGGTGAAGACGGTGTCGGCGAGGGACCCGGACGCTGCCAACAACACTGTGAGGTGAGGAAGAGGAGGCAACAGCACCGTTACGGCTGCTTTATTAATTCATTTTTATAGCTTTCCTCCATTTCCTATCTACTGTCCCGTTGCTTCCTGTAGGCCTATAGCCAATAGATTTACACAAAATAAGGCTTCACTAAAAAGATATTTCCAAGTTGTGTTAGGCTACACTTTAAAGCCCAAAAAAGGTAATTAACCCAGTTCCTATCTTAGAAATTTGGGTTTCAACCCTAATTTCCCAAAACAACCGGGATGGTTCCATGGAACTCTCTTCACAAGTAAAAGGATCAGGTTGGATTATAGTCCCACTAACAGATTTAAACAGATCAACAAACATTCTTTTGATGTTAATTGTTAGTCAAAATAATTCATAACATTAGCTTTTTTTAACTCAACAGTTAGAAATAATTTCTTATAAATGAAGTTCATTGACCGTTATTTTATTTTAATTTTTTAAAGTGTAATAGTAGAGTTAGTGGCCAAAACAATGTCGACAGGAAGACAACCCAAGAGTTAAATTCATCAAAGAAATAAACCATGCTCCCAAGTCTTAATGCATCATTCAGCAGAACGTTATCAATACACTACGATTGGTTAAGTTCAAGATGCCCATTGACATCAGGACTGCTAAAAGGAGCCACACCTTCCACCTGCAGAATAAAAACACCTCTTCCCACTTCACCATTAAAGATGGGATAATATAAATAATTTGATTGGCTTATTTGAAGCTAATGTACTTCTTCTATGGGATTCTCGCTGTTCTGAGTTTGAACATTTGTGGTTGAATGCTCTTATTGGAAGTCGCTTTGCATTAAAGTGTCAGCTAAATGAAATGTTATGCAATGCAATGTTTATTGATCCAAAGCAATTAAATGAGTTGGCTGACTGGTTTTACTGGCTCTGTAGCTGTAATGTAACCTGATCACCGGCAGAGGGCGGCATCCCAACATGACTCAACTGCAGACATGACTGAGAAACTGTTAATCAACTTAGTGTGAGAGTGTGTGTGTGTGTGTGTATGTGTGTGTGTGTGTGTGTGTGTGTGTGTGTGTGTGTGTGTGTGTTTTCGTTTAACTACATTTGTGGGGTCCAAAACCCGTGAACACGTAAATAGTCTGTACAGCTTTGTGGGGCCAAAATGCTGGACCCCTCAACTTTAAAGGCCTGTTTAAGGGTTAAGACTTGGTTTTAGGATTAGGGTTAGAATTAGGTTATGGTTAGGGTAAGGGTTAAGGGTAGGCATTTAGTTATGATGGTTAAGCTTAGGGTAATGGGATAAGGAATGCATTTTGTCAATGACGGGTCCCCACAAAGATGGTAAGACGCACGGAGTGAGTGAGTGAGTGAGTGAGTGAGTTCTCAGTATCATAATAATGTTGGTATCAAGTTTGAAGCAATTAGTCACCAACACGCACAGAGACACGAGGAGTCGAGGACTTTTATCCCTCTCTGTTATTGGAGAGTATGTTTTGCGCTCCAACAGAACAGATGTTGCGTGGTGGGTTTACTGTCCAGACTGCACCTTTCATAAATTAATTAGACATAAAGCCTTTAATTAGGCTATTAATCATCGGGAGGAATCAACAACTGCGGCAGTAAACGAGTGTTTCACATGGCGCGGGCTGTACCGCGTCCCAGCTGTCGCTTTACAGCCTCTATTAGGGCAGAAAGTAGTGCACAGGAAATAGGAAAATATTAATAAAAATATCTAAAAAGTCAAGCATTTTCCTTGTCGATTACTCTATTATTTTCTTGATTAATTAATTAGTTGTTCGGTCAATAAAATGTAAGAAAATGGTAAAACATGTCAATCAGTGTTTCCCAGAACCCAAGATGATGTCTTTAAACGTCTTGTTTTGTCCACAACGGAAATATATATTCAATTTACTGTCCAAGAGGAGAGAAAAAAACTGGAAGATATACACATTTAATAAGCTGGAATCTGAGAATTTGACTCAAATCGATTCATTAAGCTCAAAGTTGACAACTCATCGATCAGTCAGTTCATCTTTAGTTAGTTAACCGCTGCTCCGAACACTTGGTGCTCGAGGAGCTCCACTAATGACAGTTAACCGACAACTCTCTCATTCCTGAAGAGAGAGTGGCAATCAGAGCACTCAGCCTTTGGTGCAGAGTCTCCCCCGAGCTGGCCCTGTATTCTGGCGGTGAAAAGCGAATTCTTTTTTTTTTTTAAATGCGGGTTTGGACCATGAGAAGAGTTCCAGCCCAGGTAGCAGACAGCTGAGGAATCAGATGAGGGTGACAGCAAAGGGCTGAGATACAGCAGCAGCATGGGATGACATCTTTCTGTCCTCTACAAACAGCAGCATGACAGGGAGATAGAAATGAACCCACACAAGCATGTGGCGCGAGCACACACACACACACACACACACACACACACACACACACACACACGCCCCGCCTCACGGCCGTGTCGGAGTGATATTAATAGAGATCCTTCAGGGAGATCCTAGCCAGCCGTGGATATGCCAGTCATGACTGCTCCCTGTCGGCACACAGTCCGACACACACACGCGCACACACACACACACACACAGGGTTCAATTCCAACTTGCAACCCTTTGTTGCATGTCATTCCCAGTCTCTCCCCTTTCATGTCTTCAGCTGTCCTGTGTAATAAAAGGCCGACAATTTATAAATTTAGGCATATCTATATACAGTAAATAACTGTATATTTACACACACACACACACACACACACACACTATATGTTATGAATAGTTTTTAAATATTCAATTCTCGCAAGATGACCAAAGCACAAAAACGATCAGTTTAAATATACTTTGACAGGGTTACATTTTTAAAAGGGAATGAGATGATATAATATATGATAGCCTTTTTTTACTAAAGAAGACATTTAGGCAACGAAATACAGTTTATTAACATGTCAACATTGCACCTCAGAGCCCTGATGTCCAAACCAAGAAATGTATTCCATTTCTATCGGCAGCAGTTTGCAGCCTGTGTATCCAACTGATCATCAAACACACATTACCAAACTTCCCTCCTAGAGTTGAACAGAAAACATTAAATCAAAATAGCTGACAACAAACAACTGCTCACCGCGGCGGGTGCAACAAGCAGTATTAGGCTGAGCTAAATAACCTGCCCCTTATTATAGAATCAACAGAAGAACACTTCATCAACGAGCAGCAACACAGAGGTAGAAAGAGTGTGAAGTCCACAGCAGCTGCTGCCACACACACACACATACTGCATTATAGCCACATGCGAGCAGCGCACTCTTAACATAACGTAGATAATGGTGTGTGTGTGTGTGTGTGTGTGTGTGTGTGTGTGTGTGTTGTACTCACGTGGCTGAACGTCAGTCTGTCCTGCTTCTCTGCATTCTCAACGCAAAGGTTCACTCAGCCTCTCTGGTCCCAGTACATCTAGTCCACTCAGCCTCTCTGGTCCCAGTATAACCAGTCCACTCAGCCTCTCTGGTCCCAGTATATCCAGTCCACTCAGCCTCTCTGGTCCCAGTATATCCATTCAACTCAGCCTTTCTGGTCCCAGTATATCCATTCCACTCAGCCTCCCTGGTCCCAGTATATCCAGTCCACTCAGCCTCCCTGGTCCCAGTATATCCAGTCCACTCAGCCTCTTTGG
Source organism: Etheostoma cragini (assembly GCF_013103735.1). Taxonomy (NCBI): domain Eukaryota; kingdom Metazoa; phylum Chordata; class Actinopteri; order Perciformes; family Percidae; genus Etheostoma; species Etheostoma cragini. Next base: position 20,926,728 of record NC_048428.1, read on the forward strand.
TCCCAGTATATCCAGTCCACTCAGCCTCTCTGGTCCCAGTATATCCAGTCCACTCAGCCTCTCTGGTCCCAGTATATCCAGTCCACTCAGCCTCTCTGGTCCAAGTATATCCAGTCCACTCAGCCTCTTTGGTCCCAGTATATCCAGTCCACTCAGCCTCTCTGGTCCCAGTACAACCAGTCCCTCTACAGTCACATCAGGGATATTTTGCCACAGAAAATCCTTCCTGAAAGTAGTCAACTGGAAGAGCCACCATGAGCATTTTAGCATTTAGCATGTCAAGCACACCCAGCATGCAACTGTTCTTGGTATCATTGCAACGGATGGATTACATATTCTAGAAAGCAAAGGCAAGAGGCACAAGAAACTCTTACAAACAAAGGAGTGTTTGGAAAATGGTGACTCCAAAATGGCTGACTCTAGGGCTGATGGGGGGAAGTGGGAACAGGTGTGTAGGTGGGCGGGAACTGAGAGGAAAATCTGAGGACATCTAGTGGCTAGTTTGAGGATGGCATGTGTGGGGAGAGAGGAGAGTACATGGGCCTGGGGGAGTGTGCAGGGGCTGGAGACATGAGGTACTTTTCATGTCGTTTGAATTGCCTCCTTGACTCCTCCACTTGCGCCCTTTCTCACGTCTTAGTCCCTCCCTCCGAGGAGGAGGCACGGGAGAGACGCGAGAAAATCATTGGGGGCGAGAGGCAACGAGCAAATGTGTTTTTAGATGGATGAGATGTCCTTTCCTTAGCCTGGCTCAGCCCTCCTACGTACATCCGCTCAATTTTCAGTTTCCTTCAGTACTCCGTCTGGGTTTGGGGTATATTCGCGGGTTTTTGCCGGTCAAAATTTAGCCCATCCAGAGTGGCTCTGGGCAGATCCAGTATTTCCAATTTCAAGGAAGTTAACAATTGTCAACGGAGAGTGCATGGCCAGACTCTCAGAATTACAAATGAAATGTACCAGATTCTGGTAGGACCAGGCTAATGTACCAGAACATGATAGGACCCGGCTGATGTACCAGAGTCTGGTAGGACCAGTAATGCACCAGAGTGTGGTAGGACCAATTAAATGAGGGTTACTGACCATGAATTCCAAAAAGTACTATGTAACTAGTGGTAGTAAGGTGGTGTTATGGAAAACAAAAACAACACAATTCTGAAATAAAAGGGACAAAAAAGTCAAATTTGTGTCTGTTTTTTAACCCAGGAGTACAACACAAAGGTTTAAAAAAAAAATGAAATGGACCAATCATTCTCCTCTTGGAAGGGATTTGATCTCTTCCAGGTGAGAGCAGAGGGAAGCTGCTACAGGTCCTGTCCATGTGTAAACACACAGGAAACCCCATTTAGGAGAAGATCCGGTCTGTGTGTGCCTGGCTTACATCAGTTTGGCAGACGAGGCACATACTCTGATTTAGTCTTATCTGGAGCCTATTCTTCTTCCTGTGCCTCCAGAAGCTGCCAGCCTGATGCCTTATCACACAGATGCACACATGCCGGAGTGTGCGTGTGCATGGTTCCCCCTCAGATAGGATTACAAGCTCCCCAAAAACACACACTTTATTTAACGCTGATACTTCACATGGCACGTGTGGTTTTGCGTCACCAGGTATTCCATCGAGAGGTCCAGCGACCCCGACAAGTTCTTCTACATTGAAATCACTTCCGGGTCGCTGATGACGGTGCGTTCGCTGGACCGAGAGGAAATCGGCTGGCACAACATCACCGTCCTCGCCATGGAGATGAGTACGTCACACACACACACACACACACACACACACACACACAGGCTTTCTCATGCAAAATCTCCTTTTTTAATCAAGTATGTCATGTTTGCCCTGTCTAATGCCAGTTCAATACAAATGATCCAAACTGTTTCTTGACATCATGGATAGACATTACAGTGTTTCATGACACCTACAGTATATAAAAATAAGAGTCTGAATAAGACGGCACAAACACAAAATAAGCTTGTTTTTTAAATAAGTCTCTACGGAGGCAGCGTAAAGACAAATGATTTGATGTAGAACTGGAATTTGACATGATGTAAAGTAGAATACTTTGCAACTAGCTATTGCACGTATTAACATATCATACATTTGAAAAAAAATAAGTTTTTTGGACATTTTTTTCATCGTCGCTCTGTAAATCTTGTAAAGGCGTTTTTCTCCCTTTTCCCACAAGATTGCACAGCGTTTGGATCCTTTGGATCAGATTAAAGAACATTTCGGAGGACCCTGTTGTGTTGTTGAGTTTGACTTCCACTCAGAAAGTAGACGCAGGCTTTGTGATGTTAATTTCTGATGTCTTTTGATTCAACTTAGTCTGGCTCAGATTTACAATGCTGGGAGACCACATGACATCCGGTGCATTAGATGTCCCGCCCCTTGAGCTAGACCGCTAACCCAGGACAATTGCGATTGGTCAAAAGAAATAAGAATGAGCCCGGGACTGTTTCACCCCCTATAAGAGAAGAAATAAGCGGTGTAGCAATACCATGAGGAGATAGATCTGACAATGTGAGACTAGATTGAACAAATCTTAAATGCTTTGTTATTGGAGATCAGTCAGTTGATTTGGCTTGAAGGACAAAAGTTACAGACAGAAGGAGATTCATGGAGAGAAAAACAGAACAAACAGATGTGTGTGCATATGCTCGCAGAAACAGAAAACAAGTGAACCAGTGCAGAGTTATGTCACGTGGAGCAGGAGAAGCTCTGCAGATGTGAAAGTCACCTTCAACCCCCCCACCCCCACCCCCACCCCTCCCTCCCTCCCTCCCTCCACTTTGTTTGTCTGTTTGTCCCTTTGTTTGGCAGACACACCTAAAACGAGATGGTAATTAATTGAATTAACGACTAATTGAACAACTTTTCGCATTGGTGGCTAATTAAAGATGTGAGGGCGAGAGAGGGCACAGGTAGAAAGGGATGTAGAGAGAGAGAGAGAGAGAGAGAGAGAGAGAGAGAGAGAGAGAGAGAGAGAGAGAAGGAGTTCTCTTCACGTTTTACATGATTGGCTGACTTTTTGTGCTCTCAATTCTTGTTTTTTCTTAAAGCTCCCATGTCAGGAAAATGTCACTTTATGATGTGTTTTAACATTAGTATGCGTTCCCCCAGCCTGCCTGTGGTCCCCCAATGGCTAGATATAGTGAAAGGTGTAAACCCGCCCGGAGAATGTGACCCACCCACGAGAGAGAGACAGCGTGGCTTTCAAATGAGCAA